>NC_134691.1:159065343-159366025 GCF_050947455.1 Rhinoderma darwinii | reverse complement strand
GCGCCGTCTTTTGACAGCGACGCGTAAATATATGCCTCGTGTGAACAGACAAACGTCAGCCCATTGCTTTCAACGGGCAGATGTTTGTCAACGCTTTCAAGCCGTAATTTCGGACGTAATTCCAGGCGTAAAACGCCCGAATTACGTCCGTAATTTGGCCGTGTGAACATACCTTAACACATGCGGATTTTGGTGCAGATTCAAAGCAGATTTGCTTCTAAATCTATGATAGAAATAGTGGACTCAGCAGATTTCCATGGGTACCTTGCAGCAAGAACCAAATATGGCAATCATATAATCCATAAAGCAGAAAAAAAAAATTACGTGCATTGTACAATTCTGCCGCAGATGTGTTCATATTAGGGCTTGTCCACACGTAACGGAATTGCTGCGTATTTTCCGCCCGGAATTGTGGATGGAAAATACGCAGTGGAATACAGTAGCAGCATAGTGGGTGAGATTTAACAATTTCCGTCCCAAAATTCATCTACAGTGCGTATTTTTCGTTGTGCAGCATGTCAATTCCTGCTGCGGAAAGTGGACTGAATTGCTGTGTTTTTCAGAGGAGATATCACCATCTCACAGACTTGAAAAGAAGTGCAACAAAATCCACACCATTTTCTGCAGTAAAAAGCATAGGAAATTGTGAGGTTTTTCCGCAGCGTAATGTCCGCTAGTTTTAGTGGAAATTCTGCAAAAATTTTCTGCAGTAATTCTGTTATGTGCGGACAAGCCCTAAGTCTGTAAATAAATAGACCATGTCCAAACTTTTTTTTTTATCTCTTAGGGCATGTTCAAACGTGTCAGAATTTTTCCGTTGCAAATCTGCAGCAACATTTGCATATTTGACTGGTCATTGTTGCAGATATCACAGCGGACTTGCCGCATTGCAAAGGCTGAATTCTGCAGTGAAAATCCGCTGCTTCTCCACAACAGACTGTGCATGCTGCGGTGTGAACATTCTGCATCGCAGCCTAAATTCTGCACTATTATTTTCCTAAAAAGGTTTAGAAACCAATGAAAAAAACGCATGCTGCGGATTTCCACTGTGGACTGTCCGCAGCAGAATTCAACGCCAATTCCACCACGTCTGAACATGCCCTTAGGGTATGTGCACATGATAACGTCAATTACGGCTGAAATTACGGAGCTGTTTTCAGGAGAAAACAGCTCCTGCATTTCAGACGTAATTGCTCGTACTCGCGTTTTGCGAGGTGTCAATTACGGACGTAATTTGGAGCTGTTCTTCATTGGAATCAATGAAAAACGGCTCCAATTACGTCCCAAAAGTGTCCTGCACTTCTTTGACAAGGCTATTATTTTACGCACCGTCTTTTGACAGCGACGCGTAAAATGACAGGTCGTCGGCACAGTACATCGGCAAACCCATTGAAATGAATGGGCAGATGTTTGCCGACGTATTGGAGCCGTCTTTTCAGGCGTAATTCGAGGCGTAAAACGCCTTCATTACGCCTGAAAATAGGTCGTGTGAACCCAGCCTTAATGTGCTTATTTCATTTCAGTTTCCTTTGTACTGGTTCAGCTTCCCTGCCATTATGAAGGGCTGGATAGATCGGTGCTTTGTACAAGGCTTTGCCTTTGACTTCCCAGGCTCTTATGATACTGGATTACTTAAGGTATGTTGTGGCACTTAAAATATATTAAATGACATAGTCAGAATATACTGGAAATGATAAATACTAAGAACAAACAGCCTATCAAGAGTAGATGAACGGAGCAGGTGAAAGTTAAAAAGTCCTCACAACTTTAAGAAATTAGTCCATATACATATATACTCCACTGCTCAGACGCTTTCTGGACATGAGACTTAGGCCTAGTTTACACGAGCGTGTGTGTTTTGCGCACGCAAATAACGCGGCGTTTTGCATGCGCAAAAGGCACATAACAGCTCCGTGTGTCATCAGCGTATGATGCGCGGCTGAGTGATTTTCGCGCAGCCGCCATCATTATGACACTCCGTTTGGATGTTTGTAAACAGAAAAGCACGTGGTGCTTTTCTGTTTACATTCAGAGTTTGACAGCTGTTGCGCGAATCACGTAGTTCGCACGGAAGTGCTTCCGTGCGGCATGCGTGGTTTTCACGCACCCCTTGACTTCAATGGGTGCGTGATGCGCGAAAAGCGCACAAAGATAGGACATGTCGTGAGTTTTTTTCAGCGGACTCACGCTGAGCAAAACTCACGGACTGTCTGCATGCCCCCATAGACTTATATAGGTCCGAACGACACGCGTGTAAAGCACGCGCGTCGCACGGACGTATATCACGCTCGTGTAAACGAGGCCTCAGACACAAAGTGGCTGTACGCTCACACGAGCGCTTCAGCTGCTTTGTTCTAGCGATTGGTGGGGGTCTCAGTGCTTGGACCCCCCACCAATCCAAACTTCTGACATGTCATTATGACATGTCCGAAGTTTGCCAAACGTTTAGCTACACTTTAAATGGAGTCAGAACTATGAAGCAATGGATGATCCAGATGATTACACAGTGTCAATGTCCCACATCAATAAAATAGTAAGTAGACTGACCACCACTGCTGACCCGGGTCATCGTCTTGGTCTCCCATCTGTTACCTTCATATATAGGTGTATGTATACATTTTATGTCAGTTTCATGTTATACTACAGCAATTGCAATGTGCATTTATCACTAACCACTCACTACTATCCTGTGCGTATAAATTGTATACGTCCTGATCAGTCTACTTACTATTCTATTAATGTGGTACCTTGACACTGTGTAATCATCTGGATCATCCATTGCTTCATTGTTCTGACTCCATTTAATGCCTGCAAGGTTTTTTGTATCTCTTGTTTTTAATTTATGTCTACGTATTTTTATGGTACATCAATAAAGTATTTTTTCAATACATGGTCGTGATCTCTTCTGGGTTGGTTTTTAATGGTATTGCTTCAGTTGCAGTGGGTTTCCGTTTGTTTCCATTCTGCAAGGTTTTCATTTTTTTTTCACGGAATCAATAGCGTAGTCTGTGCTGTTGTTTCCACCAAAAAAAAAACGGAAACCTTACAGAACGGAGACAAATGGAAACCATTTGCAATGGAAGCATTGCCATTGAAATCAATGGTAATGCAAACGCAAGCTATGGTTTCTGTTTGGCTTTCTGTTCATGGGTTCCCCTAAAGGAAAGGTCTAACGGAACCCATGAAGCGAAGCCATACGCAGATGTAAATGAAGCCATAGTTGAGTAAAAAAAATCTGAAGTTATTGTTAACATTTTCAATAATTTTGAATCAATTGTATGCACTATTTCCTCTGCTGTTTAGGGTAAACGAGCATTACTTTCATTTACAACTGGTGGAACAGAACATATGTTCGGTAAAGAAGGCATAAGTGGTGACATTCGATACCTTCTTTGGCCTATTCAAGTAAGCTTTTCCGAATAAATAATGTGTATCCATTATTTTCAATGTATCTAATTTATGTTATAAGGCAGAATATAAGGCCCTGTCAACATCTGCGTCGGGGCATTCCATTGTTCTGCTCCGTCAGAGGAGCAGAACAAGGGAATGACGGATGCAGCTCTTCCGTTGCAACACGGGCAACAGAAACCATTGGCTTTAATGAGTTCCGTCGGCTTTCAGTCAGGGTGTCCGTAGTTTTACCGGAAACAATAGCACAGCATGCTGTGCTATTGTTTCTGGTAATTCCTGCCGGATCTGCGACAGAGGCCCCTAAGGGAACCTCCAACGCAGATGTGAACAGCCTCTAAACTACTACATTACATGATATGTTTAGTATAGTCCCTACAAATTTTTTTCTATGCACCTATATATCTCTCTGTAGTACACAGGACCGTTTGAAAAGGAAGAAATGAAAACAAATATTGCTTTTATATTTATTATTCATGCCAATGTAGATGTAGCTATGGGATAGTACCAGGTTAGGGCTGGGCGATTAATCAAATTAAATTTATTCATTCGCCCTCAAGGCCTCTAATGATTCTGTTCTTTAACAGAATCATTGAATCGAATCCCTAGTGGCGCTGTCACGCCATGCTGCAGGGGGAAGCTCCACCCTGCTCCGCCTCGTCACAGCTTGGTCCGCCCCGTCTGTCAAGCTGCACCCCGTTCTGTCCTTGCTTCCCCACGAAACTGCTGTTCTGTACTGAACAAAATGATACAGTATGAAACAGCAGTTCCGTGGAGAGGCAGGGACTCCTAGTATGTAGCCGCACCTCCCTGTACCCCCCGTCCTTGTAGATAGCAACCCCCTTGCAGATCGCACCACCACCCCTTGCAGATCGCACACACCCCCTTGCAGATCGCACCCCCCCCTTGTATATCGCACAACCCCCCCCCCCCCCCCTTATTGTAGATAGCGCCACTGTAGCTCCCACTAGGTGCTGTATCCACGGTCAAAGCGGCGGCAATCTCTGGCCAGGGATTCAGCTCCTAGTGGCAGCTACAGTAGCGCTATCTACAAAAAGGATGGGGGGTGCTGCACTCTACAAGGGGGGTGGGTGTGCATACATAGATAGACATATTTATACAAACAAGCAAATATATATACACACATTCTGGAATATATACATACATAAAGGTAAATATATAGACATACATACACATACTGTATATACAGACACACACACACGGGCACATAAATACACTGTCAGGAACATATACAAATACATAAAAGGCACCTATATACAAGCACAAAGAAACATTCACATACATACCCATATATACACAGTGCAGATAATGTAGTAGATGTTACCTGCAGTCCTATGTAACACCACAGTTAACACAGTGATAACACTCTGAGGACAGATATCATAGTAGTATTAACTGCAGTCCTATATAACACCACAGATAACACACAGTGATAACTCTCTGAGTACAGATAATGTAGTAGATGTTACCTGCAGTCCTATGTAACAACACAGATAACACACAGTGATAACTCTCTGAGTAAAGATAATGTACTAGATGTTATCAGCAGTCCTATGTAACACCACAGATAACACACAGTGATAACCAGGGCAAGTGCCAGGGCCCACTACCCTTGGGGGGGCCACTAGGTCGCTGGGTGCTGTCGCTGCCATTACGACATCACTGTCCAGAGCGGCTCTGCTCTGGGAGTAGGAGAGAATGAGTCCCAGGCAGAGCACTAGAAGCGGCTTTGCTCCGGGACTCCGTCTCTGGGGAAGCCCATGACATCACTGTCCATATATGAACAGTGTTGTTAGGAGCAGAGCAGTGTTCCAGGCAGAGTGCTAGACTCTGTCCGGGACTTTGGCTCTGGGGTTGCCCCTGACATCACTAGCCGTATATGGACAATGATGTCAGGGGCTTCCCCAGAGCTGGAGTATCGGAGCAGAGCCTTTACTAGCGCTCTGCCCGGGACTTCAGCTCTGCTCCGGACATCACTATCCATATATGGACAGTGATGTCAGGAGCAGAGCAGGAGTCCCATATATGGACAGTGGGAAGAAAGCATAGGAAAATGTGGATATTTCCTCTGGCGCAGCCATTTTCCTATGCTTTCTTCCCATTGAAATATCGAGACTGCTTCAGTCCTCTAATCGGATCTCCGGCTGCACCCAAACCCAACTACTGAAGCTGCAGAGGATTACTGAACTATACGATTTTGTATGTTATGCTCCTAGCATAACTCCTCAAGGTTAGCATAAACTTGAATCTTTTATACCAAGTTTTTTACTGTTTCATGCACTATGTGCGCTTTGTCGCATTTCTTTTATCTTGTCTATATATGGACAGTGACATCAGGGGTTTCTCCTGAAGCGGAATCTCCAGCCAGAGCATCGGCAATACTCTGGCTGGGGATTCCACTCCTAGAGGGATCCCAAAAGGCACTATCTACAGGGAAGGAGGCTGTGTGGTACTACCAGGGAGGTTTGCTGTGTGGTACTACCAGGGAGGTTGGCTGTGTGGCACTACCAGGGAGGGGGGCTGTGTGGCACTACCTGGGAGGAGGGGGCTGTGTGGCACTACCTTGGAGGAGGGGGCTGTGTGGCACTACCTTGGAGGAGGGGCTGTGTGGCACTAGCTGGGAGGTGGGGGCTGTGTGGCACTACCTGGGAGGGGGGCTGTGCGGCACTACCTGGGAGGGGGCTTTGTGCACTTCTTTTTACGGGGCGTCTTTATACGCACCATTATTTGAAAAGGAGGCGTAAAATAATGCCTCGTCGGAACAGAACGCCATATTTCCCATTGAAATCAATGGGCAGATGTTTGTAGGTGTTCTGCTTCCGATTTTTCAGACTTTTTCGGGACGTTTACGGCCCAAAAAACGGCTGAAAATAGCCCGTGTTAGCATACCCTCAGTCTCTTCTTTAGTTCTGTCTGCAATTTTCTTCCTCCTATCTATATCCCCACAAAGCAGTAGCATTTCCTGGTTGAGCTTTTAATAGTGGATAGTCATCCACCTTATACCTACGGTTGCCACCTTTCCCACCCAAAAATACCGACCAGGTTAACACGCGTAATGCAAAGTGGGTGAGGTTTTGGAGGCTTCTCTTTACACAGAGTTTGATTTTACATGTGGAGAGTCAATGTTTTTTGGTAAAGGTGGTCATACACATTAGATGAATGTCGGCCAAACCCACCGACCAACCATCTAATGTGTATGGGGGTGTCCAGACTGTCCCGCGATAGCAAATGTCAGGCGAAAGAAGAATCAGGCAAGTTGGATTTCAACATTCCCGATCCTATTATTCTTAGGCCTTATTCACACGAACATGTGCATTTTGCGCGCGCAAAAAACGCTGCATTTTGCGTGCACAAATGGTCTGTGTGGCTTCAGCATATGGTGCGTGGCGGCATCATTATGACACTGTGTTTTTATGTTTACAAGTAGAAAAGCACGAGGTGCTATTTTCATTCATTTATTTTACTACTGTAGCGCGCATCACACGCGGCACCCGGAAGTGCTTCCGTGTGCGATATGCATGCACCCATTGACTTCAATGGGTGCGTGCTGTGCGAAACACGGGCAAGTATAGGACATGTCGTGAGTGTCAAGCAGCGCAAATACGCTGCGTGAAATTCACTGACAGTCTGAACGGCCCCATTCACTAACATAGGTCCGTGCGACGCGCGTAGCACGGACGTATAACAGGTTCGTGTAAATAAGGCCTTAAGGGACATTAGTCCCCTTCCCTCCGAGCCCAGCGTGCATTTGTATGGGTGAAACGGAAAGAATCGCTGTCAGCGTTACATTTTGTACAGTTTTATTTGCATTGTTATAAATCAAGAGATGGAGACTACAGTATGTGTTAACCATATTTATTGTTACTTTTCTCAGCATGGTATAATGCACTTCTGTGGATTCCAAGTCCTTGCTCCTCAAATATCTTATGCACCAGAGTATGTGAGTGAAGAAAGAAGAAAAGACATGCTGAATAATTGGACTCAAAGACTAGAAGACATTTGGGATGAAGAACCTATAGATTGCACACCACCTTGGTACTTCCACTAGATACTTTGTACTTATGTGAAACAGGCAAATACTCGTCTGTTTTTCTACATAAAAGGTGTTGACATCTTTCCTTATAACTTTTGCTCTTTAGAGCCCAGAGAATGTCAACAGAAGAAAGTGACCAGGTTCTTATGTTATAAAAGCACCAGCTATGTATTGCAGTCACATTAATAGTTTATTATATGAATGCAATATAATGTAGCTTATTGTAATGGTACAGCGTAATGATAAACAAAGATCTCACAATTTTCTGCATATCTAGTGTAAGAAACAACCCAACAATTACTATGTAAAAAAAATGCAAGGAATAGTTACCTACTGCTCTGATTTCCAGAAATCAAGTGATAATCTGCAATACATAATACTAATAAATGGATCATTTCCTGCACCTTTACAGCAAACAAAATCTTACACTGTAGAGTAACAAAAACAAAGCAGCATAATCTGGAATAATAAATGGCATAATCTGTTTGATACTAGTTGTCACATGCAAGTTATTCTAAAAACTTCTCTTTCAGAATAATACAGGACGAATTTATATTTAAGTATTTCCAGAGAGCTGGAATTTAAAATCTATGGAAACCTTTGTTGTCTTTTTGTTTAATGAACTGTATGTATTTTAGGATACAGTATTATTTACTTTTCTAATATACTTTCAATAAAAAATTTGCAATTGATTTAGCACACTAGCTACTATGTTTCCGCACTAATAGAAGCTGAAGAACGCGTCTGTTGGCCAAATCCGTCAGTGAGCTAGTCTGATGGCTCGGGTGACAGCAGCTCCTGTGTGCCTCTGAAACCTCACCTAAGACTTGGGCCTCATTCAGACCAGTGCCTGGCAGTATTTTGGTCAGCATTTTGCATCAGTATTTGTAAGCCAAAACCAGGAATTGAACCTACATAAAGAATAGGTATAATGGACAGATTTCTACCTCTAACGTGATCTGACCCACTTCTAGTTTTGACTTCTAAATACTGACTAAAATGCTGCCATGTGAAAGTGGTCTTAGGCTAAGTTTACATCTGCATGTTTATTTCTGTTTTTCTGTCCGTCATCGAAAAAGAAAACCAAATATAATGGCAGTGCCGGATCCATCACCTGACAGATACCAATTGTAACATCCGCGGCCCTTCGTGCCCACTCACCACTCGACGACCGCGACCGCAGACTCCCCAGTGCTGGCCGGCATCTCCTTCCTAGGAGATGCCTGCACTCACTTCCGCTCCCCTCTGCAGTCTCCTGTAGGGCTCTGCCCTTTCACTCCTTGTCTGAGTGTTGTTGTGTATTCCCATGTTAGTCTTAGCAAATGGCCCCTTAGTGTTATCCCGTTCCGAGTGTTCCCGTGCCTTGCTACCTGTATGCTGTATCCTGTGCTGTGTTTGTTCTT
The DNA here is from genome assembly GCF_050947455.1 of Rhinoderma darwinii. Classification (NCBI taxonomy): domain Eukaryota; kingdom Metazoa; phylum Chordata; class Amphibia; order Anura; family Rhinodermatidae; genus Rhinoderma; species Rhinoderma darwinii. Next base: position 159,357,160 of record NC_134691.1, on the reverse strand, counting down.
GAGCCTTATCGAGTGTTGGAGTTGTGTTGTGCCACCTGTCATCTGCTACGCCTGATATCCTCTGCCACGTGTAGCGTCATCTACCTTCAAGTTTCATCTGTGCCTAAGCCTCTGCTACTGTCTGGACTATCACAGGTACTCTTGTACTAGGACTTTGCATAGACTGTTGTTTGGCCAGCTGCTACCCCGCTACCGCGGTGCAGCCTAGTGTGTCCACATACCCACGGATCATGATAGTACGCTCAGGCCATGGATCCCGCTGGTCAACCCAAGACCATGATGACGTCACAAGTCATGCAGGCAGACATGCGAGACCTTCGGTCACGACAGGACTAACTCCTCCAGGCGGTGAACGCCACTGCAAATCGGCTGGATGCGTAAGCTGCAGTCGTCACAGCACCTGTTCCTGTTGCTCCTGCTGGTCCTCCTGCTACATCTCCTGTTAGTACCAGTGCCGACCCCAATTCTCCCTGCCAATACCTACTTACTATGACGGAGACGGGAGGACCTGCAGGGGATTTCCGAACCAGTGCCAGATCCACTTCAGACTGCATGCATAGGCCTTCCCTTCTGATGACGCAAGGATCGCCTTCATAATCTCTCTCCTTACTGGCAAGTCCCTGGCATGGGTGAACCCCATTTGGGAAAGTCAGGGACCAGAGACCCGTGAGTTACAGTGTTTCTTACAGACTTTCCGTACAGTATTTGAGGAACCTGGGATTCTCCTCTGCTGCTGCATCTCTGCTGACCCTTCGCCAAGGAGACAGCTCCGTGGGCGAGTACGCAATTCAGTTCTGTACCATGGCTGCAGAACTAACTTGGAACAACGAGGCCTTGCTGGCTACATTCTGTCAGGGACTGTCTTCTGAGATTAAAGATGAGCTTGCCGCTCGTGATCTGCCACCTACCCTGGATGACCTCATTCTTCTAGCCACCCGGATTGACATGAGGATCCAGGAGCGGTCCCAAGATGTTCGCCAGGAAAGAATACCCCCTAGGCTGGCTCCTACTTTCCAGCAATCCCTGCTGTCATCATCATTTGTTCCACCAGAGGAGCGGCTCAAATTGTCAGTCCAGGAGAAACAATGCAGACGCACTTCGGGACTTTGTCTGTATTGCGTCCTCAGAGGCCATGTTGTGCGTTTGTGCCCCCAGAAGCCAAAAAACTCCAGTGCCTAGGATTGGTTGGAGAGACAACCCTGTAGTTATCTCTCAAGTGATGACACACCGACACAGCCTTTTATGACAGAGGGCTTTTTCCCCCTTCCGTTTGGTATCGGTGCGTCATCAATCACATGACCCCTTCAGCTAGAGAGCGTCAGAGTGCATATGCTGGCTCCCCTGCACTCAATGTGCATGTTCCAGACCTCAGAGCGGATGCCGGGATTTGTAGTTTTTCAGCACGCGCTGAATAATGAAATACGACCCAAGGAGCAGCAGTAGAAGACTGTGTGTGTGGCGATATCGTAGTTTGGTAAGTACCCTGAAAATAAAGTAAAAAGTGTTTTAGGTTTTTTTATATTTGGGCCACCAAATAACCCCTTTAAAAACAGGCCCATAAATGTTCAGGTATGTTTCCTTGGTTTCATACACGGTTTATGAAAAAATGTGTCCTGTAAATGCAAATTTTCATTTTTACACCTTCTTTATATTAATTCTTCCAAAAAATAACAACAATGTGCTAAAAATACTCACTACACCCAGTGGCGGATCCTCATTTGGGCAGTTTGGGAAGATGCCCGGGCCCAAGGCTCCCAGGAGGCCCAAAGCTCCCAGGGGCCCATGGCCGCCCGAACCGCACATAACTAAAAAAAAACTATGTAGGGCTGCTGCCGGCTGCATTCTCACGGTCGTCGATCCCCCCTCCTGATGAAAAGATGGGGTGGGGGAAGTCAATTGCAGGGGCGAGCTAGTCCATTGAACAGGGGGCGCATCACTCTTCCACTGTGTAAGGGATGGCACCAGTGGCGTAGCTATAGGGGTCGCACCGGTCGCAATTGCGACCAGGCCCCGAAACCAGGGGGCCAGCGGCCCCCCGCACCACATCAATAAAAAGTTACTATAGTAACTGGGCCGCGGGCCCCTTTTACTATAGTAACTACAGTACTTACCTTCCTGCTACCGAGCGCGGCGGAGGTCCTAACGTCACAACGCTATGCGACCCGCACAACATCCTGATCCTGGATAGAGTCAGGACATCCGCTGCGGCTGAAGAGGAGGGTAAGATTAATATCCCTGTGTGCTGACGCTGATTGGCGGGGTCTGACTCCCGGGACCCCGCCAATCAGCTGTTTTGAAGGGGCCGCAGCGCTCGTTTGAGAGCTGCTTCCCTTCATTCTGGTCACTTACTCACACTGTGAATCCGTGTTGGAGATTCACAGTGTGAGCGAGTAATGTAAATAAAGTGTAAGTAGCTCTCGTACGAGCGCTGCGGCCCCTTCAAAACAGCTGATTGGCGGTGTCCCGGGAATTGGACCTCGACCCATCAGCTATTGATGGCCTATCCTGAGGATAGGCCATCAATGTTTAGAGACTGGACAACCCCTTTAAGCCTACGATGTAGCAGGCTTAGAGGGCCCATGAGACAGGATCACAGATTGTGTGACGCTGTCTGCTGGGCCCTGTATCTAAGCCATTCACGTGGTAGGCTTAGATACAGGCCCATGTGTGATCCTGTCTGATGGGCCCTGTATATAAGCCTACCAGACAGCAGGTTTAGATACAGGGCCCCAGCAGACAGTAATCTTATACTGTATAAGATTACTGTCTGCTGGGGCCCTGTTTCTAAGCATCTTACCATAACCACATGGTAAGCTTAGATACAGGGCCCATATGTTAAACTGTCTGTTGGACCCCGTATCTAAGCCTACCACATGGTAGGCTTAGATACAAGGCTCCAGCAGACAGTAATCTTATACTGTATAAGATTACTGTCTGCTGGGGCCCTGTTTCTAAGCATCTTACCATAACCACATGGTAAGCTTAGATACAGGGCCCATATGTGAAACTGTCTGTTGAACCCCGTATCTAAGCCTACCACATGGTAGGCTTAGATACAAGGCTCCAGCAGACAGTAATCTTATACTGTATAAGATTACTGTCTGCTGGGGCCCTGTTTCTAAGCATCTTACCATAAGCACATGGTAAGCTTAGATACAGGGCCCATATGTGAAACTGTCTGCTGGACCCTGTATCTAAGCCTACCTTGACAGACAGTATCACACATGGGCCCTGTATCTAAGCCGACCACATGTGTTACTAATCGTTTTTGTTGTGATTGTGGTTTTTTACAGGTTCGGTCATTGGACTACGTTGGATTCGAGGACTACTTCGATGACGGCTTTTTCTATTATCAATAAAATGGTTAATGAGGGCTGTGTGTTTTTTTTTTTATTTCAATAAAATATTTTTTCTATGTCTGTTTTTTTTTTTAAACTATATTACTACCGCTGATTGACAGCGTCCATTACTAAGTGGCTTAGTGTTAGCCGGTGCAGAGGCTAACACTAACCCCCATTATTAACCCTGTACCCACCGCCACCAGGGGTGCTGGGAAGAGCCGGGTACGATCCAGTACTTGACCATCTGTAGCGATGGTTGGGTGCCGGGGCGGCCGCAGGCTGGTATTATCAGTCTGGGAAAGGCCAGAAAAAGCGTCCCGTGTCCTCCCCCCCCCGGTAATGCTAGCCTGCTGCTGCTTTATTGTATCTGGCTGGTTATGAAAAATAGGGGGGACCCCACGTAATTTAAAAAAATTATAATAATAATAAGAAAGAACGATGTGGGGTTTTCCCCAATTTTCATAACCAGCCAGATACAACTCAGCAGCAGCCTAGTATTACCAGGAGGGGAAGGGCCACTGTTTTTGGCCTTCCCCAGCCCCAATAATACCAGCCTGCGGCCGCCCCGGTGCAAGACCATCACTACAGATGGTCGGGTACTGGTTCGTACCCGGCTCTTCCAAGTACCCCTGGTGGCGGTGGGTACCGGGGTAATAATGGGGGTTAGTGTTAGCCTCTACATGTCTAACATTAAACCCCGCCTTAGTAAAGGAGGTTGTCAATCAGCCAGCGGCCATTAATAAGGCGGTAATAATAAAGCTTAAAAAACTACAACGACATAGAAAAAATATTTTATTCAAATAGAAAAACACACACAACCCTCATTATCCATTTTATTGAGAATAAAAAAAACGCTGTCATTAAAATAGTCCTCGAATCAGACGTAGTCCAACCATCAAACCTGAAAATAACACAAAAACACAAAAATAATTAGTAACATAAAAAAGTAAAACAATTATTATTCTTAGCTTTCTTGGGTCCAGCGCTGGAAACGCAATGTCAGCGAGCTGGGCCCTATATCTAATCCTATCATGTGTGATACTGTCTGCCGGGCCACTGTATGTAATCCTTTCATGTGGGATCCTGTCTGCTGAGCCACTGTATCTAATCCTATCATGTGTGATACTGTCTGCTGAGCCACTGTATCTAATCCTATCTATAATTTATAGGAAAAAACAGAGGAAGTAATCCAGCGCTGAGTCCAGTTGTAAATTAAAAAGGAAGCGTTGTTCCCATCTTTATTCGGGTAATATAATTAAAAATCGTAGGGAGACGCAGTCCCAGAAAGATTGTGAGTAGGCGGTATGCCCTGGCCTACGCGTTTCGAGCAGCTCCTGTGCTCTTAATCATGGCAAAGAAGTCTTTGCCATGATTAAGAGCACAGGAGCTGCTCGAAACGCGTAGGCCAGGGCATACCGCCTACTCACAATCTTTCTGGGACTGCGTCTCCCTACGATTTTTAATTATATTACCCGAATAAAGATGGGAACAACGCTTCCTTTTTAATTTACAACTGGACTCAGCGCTGGATTACTTCCTCTGTTTTTTCCATTATACACCGCCAGCCGTAGCGGGAATCCGAGCGGAGAGTCAGGAGACGCACTTAACTGGTGAGCTGGAGGTTTCCTCCCTTCATTTCTTCTTCTATAATTTATAGGGTCGTGGTGCTATAGATATGTTGTCTCCTATACACACACATACACATATATACAAACACACACATATATATACACAAACACACACATTTGGGGGGTATATGTACTGGGGCTATTTCCCCTAACATTTTAAGTCCTTAGTGACACCCCTGGCTGCTAGTGCTGCATTGTTGGGTCACTTAGAAGACCCAGTGATGCAGCTGAAAGCTGCGGGCCATCGGCTATGAGAAGTTCGGGGGGGGGGGGCCATACTAGAACTTTTGCATCGGGGCCTATGAGCCTTTAGCTACGCCCCTGGATGGCACAGCACTTCAGATATAGAGAACAGACTGTCAGATATAGTGATGGGCAGGTGCTGGAGTCACTTTCCCTGACTGTCTGCTCTTCTGTGCTGCTGTGCACTGTCCCGTCTATCTACACCTCCAGCAGTAGCATGATAATGGCAAGACTGCAACTAGGAGGTGTAGGACCTGTAGTTACATCACAGTCACATTATTAAGGTCCTGTAGGCTGTACCCAAGCACCGCAGAGGAAGAGGCTCTGGTAAGTGTGTGTGGTGTGTGTCTAGTGTATATAATATAAGTCTATATAGTGTGTATATAGTGTGTGTGTGTATATATAGTGTAAGTCTATATAGTGTGTGGTGTGTGTATAGTGTTTATAGTGTGTATAATGTAAGTCTATATAGTGTGTGGTGTGTGGTGTGTGTATAGAGTTGACAGTGTGTATAATGTAAGTCTATATAGATTGTGGTGTGTTTATAGAGTGTGTGTATATAGTGTAAGCCTATATAGTGTGTGGTGTGTGTATATAGTGTAAGTATATCTAGTATGTGGTGTGTATAGTGTATGTCTATATATAGTGTGTGCTGTGTGTATAGAGTGTATAGTATGTGTAATGTAAATCCATATAGTGTGTGTGTGTGTGTGTGTGTGTGTGTGTGTGTGTGTGTGTGTGTGTGTGTGTGTGTGTGTGTATAATGCAGATAGTATGTGTGTGTATAGTGTATATAATGTATAGTGTGTGTGTGTGTGTGTATATAGTGTGTGGGTATAATCTTAGCGTGCATGTATAGTGTGTGGTTTGAATATATAGTCTGGGGTGTGAGTGTGAATTGTATATAGTGTGTGTATGGTGTATATAATGTAAGTCTATAAAGTATTTATAGTGTGTACAAAGTAACTCTATATAGTGTGTATAGTGTGTGGTGTGTGTGTATGTGTGTGTGTATAGTACATATAGTGTAAGTGTGTATAGTGTGTGCGTATAGTGTGTGTGTGTGTGTGTGTGTGTGTGTGTATATAGTGTGTAGCTTGAATATATTGTGTGTGTGTGTGTGTGTTTAGTGCACATAGTGTAAGTGTTTATAGTGTGTGCGTGTAGTGTGTATATATATAGTGTGTGTGGTTTGAATATATGGCTTGACGGCCATAAAGCGCTTTCTGGGATTTGCCAATTTTTACAGACAGTTTATTCCAAACTTCTCCTCACTGACTTCTCCTATCTCTCACCTCACTAAGGAGGGCATGAATGCCAAGGAGGGGACTCCTGAGGCAGAGTCTGCATTCAATAGCCTGAAGAGTGCCTTCACGTCAGCTTCTATCCTCCATCATCCCGACATTTCTCTACAGTTCTCGTTGGAGGTGGACGCATCCTCTGTCGGTGCTAGTGCATTCCTGTTCCAGAGAGGTTCCAAGGGCAAGTCTATGGTATGTGGATATTTCTCTAAGCTCTTCTCTTCCGCAGAACGCAACTACTCGATTGGGGATCGGGAGTATCTGGCCATCAAGTTGGCCCTGGAGGAGTGGAGACATCTACTAGAGGGCGCAGCTCATCCCATCCTGATTTTTACGGCCCACAAGAACCTCACCTATCTCCAGACGGCCCAATGGCTGAATCCTCGTCAGGCCAGGTGGTCGCTGTTCTTTACCAAGTTCCAGTTTGAGCTCCATTATCGCCCGGCCGACAGGAACGTGAGGGCCGGTGCCTTGTCCAGGTCTTTTGAGACAGAGGACACCATGGAGATACCATAGAACATTATTGATCCATCTTGCATTGTCTCTGTCAATCCCCTGCAAGTTGGGGACATTCCTCCAGGGAGGACTTTTGTGCGCCTGGCTGACGGAGGGAGAATCCTCTGCTGGGGACACTCCTCTAGACTGGCAGGTCACGTGGGGACCCGTAAGACCCGAGATCTGATTTCCCGTCATTTCTTGTGGCCCACGCTGCCCAAGGACATTTTGGACCTTGTTTCCTTATGCTCAGTGTGTGCAGCTAACAAGGTCGCTCACTCCAGACCTGCTGGCTTGCTCCAGCCATTGCCTGTGCCCGATGCTCCCTGGCAGCATATAGCTATGGACTTTATTACTGACCTGCCTGTCTCTGCTGGATGCAGTGATGTCTGGGTGGTGGTGGATCGATTTTCGAAGATGGCCCACTTCGTTCCTCTGACAGGTCTTCCTTCTGCTCCTCTGCTGGCCAAGCTATTCATCCAACACATCTTCCGCCTGCACAGCTTACTGCAGCATATTGTGTCTGATCGGGGGGTTCAGTTCACCTGGAAGTTCTGGAGGGCCCTCTGCGGACTCCTAGGTGTAAAGTTGGACTTTTCCTCGGCCTACCATCCTCAGTCCAATGGTCAATTCGAGAGGATCAATCAGATCTTGGAGAACTACTTAAGCCACTTCATCTCCAAGCAGCATGATGACGGGGTGCAGTTGCTTCCATGGGCTGAGTTCTCATACAACAATCACACCAGCGAGTCCACACAGAAGACACCATTCTTCATTGTCTATGGCCAACACCCACGAATTCCTCTCCCAGTGCCGGATACGTCCGAGGTACCAGCTGCTGACACGGCTTTTAGGGACTTAATGCAGATCTGGCAGAAGACTCGATCCTCCATCCTGCTGGCAGTCGGTCGCATGAAACGGAAGGCGGACACAAGGAGAAGAGAACCTCCTCAGCTTCTTCCTGGCACGAAGGTCTGGCTGTCCTCCAGGAATATTCGACTGAGGGTGCCATCGTACAAATTTGCTCCCAGGTTCCTCGGACCCTTCGAGATCCTGCAGCAGATCAACCCTGTCGCCTACAAGTTTTGGCTGCCTCCTACCCTCAAGATCCCCAACTCCTTCCATGTCTCTCTCCTGAAACCGGTGGTTCTGAACTGCTTTACCAAGACTCCAAGTCCTGCGGTTGCCTCCAGCGGTCCTTCAGACACCTTCGAGGTTAAGGAGATCCTGGACATTAAAAAAGTAAGAGGAAGAACCTTTTATTTAGTAGATTGGAAGGGGTTTGGTCCAGAAGAGAGGTTCTGGGAGCCAGAAGAGAATCTCAACGCTCCTACCCTCATTAAGAGGTTTCTCTCTCGTTCTGGTCCCAAGAGGAGGGGGCGTAAGAGGGGGGATACTGTAACATCCGTGGTCGCTAACCACGAACTCCTTCCATCCACTAGACGCCCTTCTCTCCAGAGATGTCTGCACATATGGCTATCCTGTTCCACAGTGACCTCCATGGTACACTCGCGAGCTCAGTCCAGACTCAAGAAGCCAGAGAGCACGCATGTGGGTGATTTAGCTGATTGCTCCCAGAAGCACCCTGGGCTATAAGAAGGTCTCAGCCCCTTCCTCCCACGCTTGAGCGTTGTTGTCGTATCCTAATTTTGTCTTTGCCACTGAAGACAAATACCTCATAAAACGTTAAGCGTGTTTTCCCGGGTATGGCGATTCCATATATGTGGGCGCAAACTGCTGTTTGGGCACGCTGCAGGGGTCAGAAGGGAGGGAGCTCCATTGGAGCGCAGATTTTGCTTGGTAGTAGTTGTTTGGGGTTTTACTGGTATTTCAGTTTATAATGTGGGGGCATATGTAATCTATGCGGAGAACATCAGGGCATAATAAGAGGGCATAATAATTAAGTAAATAAATAATAATTCATAGATATGTGGCCGGTGTCGCACTGATAAATGGCGCCCGATCTTATCCGCTTTTTTAACACTCTGCACATTTTGCATCATTATATTCTGAGAGCCTGAACTTCTTTCTTTTTCTCCACCGGAGCTGTGTGAGTGCTTATTTGTTCCGGGACAATCTGTAGTTTTCATTGGTACCATTTTGGGGTACATGCGATTTTTTTTGATCACTTTTTATTACATTTTTTTGCAAACCGGCTGACCAAAAACAAACAATTGTGACAATGTTTTTTAGTTTATTTTTTTGCGGCGTTCACCATGCGCTATAATTAGACTTTATTTGCAGCTCGATACGATTATGGCGATACCATATGTATATATAGGTTTCTTTATGTTTTGCAGCGTTTGCGCAATAAAATGACTTTTTTATAAAATAATTTATTTTCTGTCACCATATTCTGAGAGCCATAACATTATAGTTTTATAGTTGGGGTCGTAACGAACGCGGTGATACTAGATATGTGTACTTTTTTGAACGTGTTCATTTTTTTTCTATAATAAAAGACTTATTATAGGAAAAAAAGCATTTTTTGTTTATATAACTTATAACTTTTATTTTTACACTTTTTTAATAAAAATGTTATTACCTTTTTTTACTTATCCCACTTAGGGGACATTTAGACTTGCAGCTTTGATCGTTGCTAGAGTACATTACACTACCTACGTAGTGTAATGTATTCTAACTGTCATTGTGACGTGACAGTCACACTGACAGGAAGCCCAGGAGGACCGGCCGGAGGCTGCTCCTCCGAGGCTTCCGTACATGGCAACCCAGAGGCCATTGTCTGGCCTCCGATTGCCACGACAAGCGTCGGCAGCCCCCACAATCACTTAGTGGGGGCTGCCGATGTGCTTCAAACCCCTTAAATGCGGCGATCGCAATCGGTCGCCGCATTTATGGGGTTAATTGGCTAAATCAGCGGCGATGGTCCACTGACCGGCAAGACTGGAGTGTCAGCTGTCGGGGACAGCTGACCTCCCGGTTCCCTGACACAACCCGTTAAGACAGTGTGCGCCGGGAACCACTCCGCAACTGTACGTCCTGGTGCGGGAAGCAAGCCCTCTCCAGGACGTACAGTTGCGGCGCAGCGCGGGAAGAGGTTAAAAGGGTTATCCGGTTTTAAAAAATGATGTGCAGATGGTTTACATGCAAGAAGATCTATCACTTGTACTGTCTGTAGTGGAGATGCCTTTGTAAGATCTCATTGGACCTGAGTGGAATGCGTGGCACCCCAGTCTAGGATGGCGGAAGGAATCAGGCGGACATAGTTGTAACTAAAACAAGGCAGTCTATACTTGACTCACATGGGGCAACAAGCTTATGGTTTTTAACAGGCAACAGGTGACAGGCAACAGGTGTAACACCCATGGCCATGGGCCGTCGGGAGTACTCACCTCCCGATGACCGAAGCCATGGATCTGTGAACGCTGGCCCGCATCTCCTCCTCAGGAGACACCAGTGCTCACTTCCGCTTCATTAGTGTTTTCCAGTTCCCAGTGTTCCCGTACCTGCTAACTGTATCCTGTATCCCGTGCTACCTTGTTCCTGTGTTATAGAGAGTTGGCGTTGTGTTGTGCCATATACTACGTCTTCTGTGTTACACCGCGCCTGGTGTCTGCCTGCTGCCAAGGTCCCATCCGAGCCTACCATCGCTACTGTCTGAATTACCACAGGTACCCTTATTCGAACTATAGACATTGACTTGGCATCCTGTTGGCCAGCTGCTATCCCGCTATCCCATTTCCTTAGATCGTGACAGTACGCTCAGGCCATGGACCCTGCTGGTCAATCCAAGACCATGACGACGTCACAAGCCATACGGTCAGATATGCTAGACCTCCAGTCACGACAAGACCAACTCCTCCAGGAGGTGAACATCATTGCACATCGGCTGTATACGCAAGCTGCAGCCTTCTCGTCACCTGCTCACAGTGCTAATTCCCAATTTTCTCTGCCACTACCATCGCTATGATGGAGACGCGAGGACCTGCAGGGGATTTCTGAACCAATGCCAGATTAATTTCACATTTTATGCCGAGGCCTTCTCTTCTGATGACGCAAAGATCGCCTTTATAATCTCTCTCCTCACTGGTAAAGCCCTGGAGTGGGCGAACCCCATTTGGGAACTTCAGGGACCAGTGACCAGTGAGTTACAGCGGTTCATACAGACTTTCCATTTTACATTTGAGGAACCCGGGAGAGTTTCATTGGCTGCTGCATCCCTGCTGACCCTTCGCCAGGAGTGCACCTGAGCAAGTACGCCATTCAGTTCCACACCCTGACTGCCAATCTAACCTGGAACAACAAGGCCTTGGTGGCTACATTCTGGCAGGGACTGTCGTCCGAAATTAAGGATGAGCTTGCCACCTGATATTTGCCATCTACCCTGGATGACCTCATTCTTCTGGCCGCCCGGATTGACATGAGGATCCGAGAACGGTCCCAAGAGGTTCGTCAGGAGGGAGGACTCCCTAGGCGGCTCCTACATTTCAGCAACCCCTGCTGCCCTCATCAGCTGTTCCACCAGAGGAGTATATGAAGATGGACCATCTCAAGTGGTCTATCCAGGAGAAACAACACAGACGCACTTCGGGAAACTGTCTGTATTGCGGCTTCGGAGGCCATCTTGTGCGTCTGTGCCCCCAAAAGCCCCAGAGCCTAGGGTTGGTTGGGGAGACAACTCTAGGTAGAGAAGGACATGCTTTTAAATTGTCCATCCCCGTGACCATAGTGTCCGGTGAAAAGACACACCGGGTCTCTGCCTATCTGGACTCTGGATCCGCAGCTAACTTCACTCAGAAAGACCTGGTGGATCTTCTCCATTTGCCCACAACCCCCCTGAAAAGGCCGTTGATCATTGCTTAGGTGAATGGACTGCCTCTGCCCGACCCAATTGTAGCTGTGACTAAACCGCTGAGGCTCCAAGTGGGAGCCCTTCATTCAGAGCTAGCCTCGTTTCTTGTCCTGCCCAACACCGTCAATCCTGTGCTGCTGGGCCTGCCTTGGCTTCGACTATATGCCCCAGTTCTGAACTGGAATTCCGGAGAGGTTCTCAAGTGGGGTCCCAAGTGCCTCAACTGCTGCCTGGGGCAAATCCATCCGGCCCAGCCTCCGCTGCCTCAGTCATTGGCAGGATTGCCTTCTAACTATTCATAGTTTGCGGGTATCTTCAGCAAGAGGGAGGCAGAGGGTCAGGACGACGGTCCGCTGCCATAGACGTTCCAATTTCCCCCCTCCTCATATATAATATCAGTTATCTTAACAATAAAACATATTAGACATTAGACATACCCACAAATCGTGACAGTACGTTCAGGCCATGAACGACATCACAAGCCATGGGGTCAGATATGCTAGACCTCCGGTCACGACAAGACCAACTCCTCCAGGCGGTGAACATCATTGCACATTGGCTGGATACGCAAGCTGCAGCCTTCCCGACACCTGCTCCTGTTACCTCTGCTGTTCCTCCTAGTATACCTCTTGGCAGTGCTAATTCCCGATTTTCTCTGCCACTACCTCATCGCTATGATGGAGACGCGAGGACCTGCAGGGGATTTCTGAACCAAAGCCAGATTCATTTCAAATTCTATGCCGAGGCCTTCTCTTCTGATGACGGAAAGATCACCTTTATAATCTCTTTCCTCACTGGCAAAGCCCTGGAGTGGGCGAACCCCATTTGGGAACATCAGGGACCAGAGACCAGTGAGTTACAGCGGTTCGTACAGACTTTCCGTACTATATTTTAGGAACCCGGGAGAGTTTCTTTGGCTGCTGAATCCCTGCTGATCCTTTGCGCACATTAAGTAAATATATAATTAGCCCATACTCACCCTGGACTATAAGAGGGCCCTGCCCCTTTCCTCATTGCCTGAGCGTTGTTGTGTTCACCCGTATTAGTCTTTTCAAATGGTCCCTTAGTGTTTTCCAGTTCGCAGTGTTCCTGCACCTGCTACCTATATCCTGTATCCCGTGCTACCTTGTTCCTGTGCCATTGAGAGGAGTCGTGTTGTGCCGTATACTACGCCCTCTGTGTTACACCGCGCCTGGTGTCTGCCTCCTGCCAAGGTCCCATCCCAGCCTACCATCGCTACTGTCTGAATGACCACAGGTACCGTTATTGAAACTATAAACATTGACTTGGTATCCTGTTGGCCGACTGATATCTCGCTACGGTGGTACGGCCCAGGGCGTCGACATACCAACAGATCGTGAAAACAGGCTTAGTCATTACAGACCATTGAGGGCACAGCCTCAGTAGAAACTATGGGTTAAATCAGTAAACTGTCTCTTTAAGTGGCAACCGACAAATGTAGAACTCTCCCTTTAAGAGGTAACAGCTTACTCCACCCCTGGAATGCGTTACTACCAACTTCTGGACGTCAACACTGTCATGCCCATGGCCGCACGCCGTCAGGCTCACTCACCTCCTAACGGTCACAGCCATGGATCTGTGAGCGCTGGCCCCATCTCATCCTCAGGAGACGCCAACACTCTGTTCCGCTTCTCCCATCCGGGTCCCGTACGGTGCGTGCGCACACTCGTGCCCGCTCTTAAAGGGCCAGCACGCACACCTGAGTTAAAGTACAAAATTAGCCCATGAGCACCCTGGACTATAAGAGGGGCCCAGCCCCTTCTTGCCTTGCCTGAACTTTGTTGTCGTTACCCTAGTCTGTCTATGCAAATGGTCTCCTAAGTGTTTTCCAGTTCCCAGCGTGTCCCGTTCCTGCTACCTGTAACCTGTATCCAGTGTTATCCTGGTCAAGTGCTCTTTTGAGTTGGAGTCGTGCTGCACTGAATACCAAGCCTGGTGCCTGCCTGGTGCCTAAATCCCAGCCGAGCCTGTCCTGCTACTGTCTGAGTAACCACAGGTACACCTATACGAACTATAGACGGTGACCTGTGTCCTGTTGGCCAGCTGCCATACCGTCAAGGAGATAAGGCCTAATGGGTCCACGTATCCAACATGACAGTAAGCTCAGGCCATGGACCCCGTTGGTCAATCCAAGACCATGATGACGTCACAAGAGATGCGGGCGGATATGCTAGACCTCCGGTCTCAACAGGGCCACCTCCTCCAGGCATTGAACATTATTGCACGTCGGCTGGAGCTACAAGCTGCCATCCCTCCTACTACACCTCCTAGCAGTACAGATCCTCCGACTACACCTCCTGGCAGTGCTGATCCCCGATTTTCTTTGCCGCTTCCTGACCGCTATGATGGAGTTGCGAGGACCTGCCTGCAAGGGCATTTTCGTCTGATGGCGCAAGGGTCGCTTTCGTCTGATGGCGCAAGGGTCGCTTTCATTGTCTCTCTCCTCACTGGCAGGGCCCTTGCATGGGCGAACCCTATCTGGGAGAGACAAGGACCAGAGACTCGTGACTTCCAGGGGTTCCTACGGACATTTCGCATGGTGTTTGAGGAGCCTGGACGAATCTCGTCTGCAGCCACCTCCTTGCTGAACCTACGCCAGGGAGACACCCTGGCGGAAGAACTATATATGCTACATTCTGGCAGGGACTGTCTCCTGAGATTAAGGATGAGCTTGCTGTCCGAGATCTACCGTCTACCCTGGATTACCTCATCCTTCTGGCCGCCCGGATTGATATAAGGATCCGAAAACGGCTCCAAGAAGCTCGTCGGGATGGAGGAACTCCTAGCCCAGTTTCTACTCTGCAGCAAACCCTGCTGTCCTCAGATGCTGAGCCGCCAAAGGAATCTGTGAGGACAGACCAGTTTAAAGAGGCTCTGTCACCAGATTATCAAATCCCTATCTCCTATTGCATGTGATTGGCGCTGCAATGTAGATAACAGTAACGTTTTTTGTTTTTTTTAAAAACGATCATTTTTGGCTAAGTTATGAGCAATTTTATATTTATGCAAATGAGCCTTTCTAATGGACAACTGGGCGTGTTTTCTCTTATTTCCAACTGGGCGTGTATTGTGTTTTAAGCAACTGGGCGTGTTTACTTCTTTCACTGCACAATCACACTGTGCTGTAGATCATGCTGGGCTGGAACAATGAGAAGTGTAGGACACTGATTAGTCACTGATTGGTCAGCCTCATACACTCCTCTGTACAACACCCAGTTGGTAAAAACTAAAAAGGGGGCATCTGGCACAGGCAGCGGCTGGAGCAGGCCCGCCGGTTTGGAGTGGGCAACTTTATTTGCTGTGCACACCGTGCAGGAGGAGACAAAGTCTGTGATGTCTTTGGACAGCGTGGGCCACCAGAACTGATGAGCAATCAGGTCTCGGGTCTTACGCGCACCCTCGTGACCTGCCAGTTTGGAACTGTGTACCCAGCGGAGGATTCTTCCTCTGTTTGCTAGACGCACAAAAGTCCTCCCCGGGGGAATGTCTATAACTTGCAGAGGGTTGACAGGGATGATGCAGGACGGATTAATGATATTCTGTGGAGACTCCATAGTGTCCACTGTCTCGTACGACCTAGACAACGCATCGGCCCTCACGTTCTCGTTGGCCGGAAGGTAGTGGAGCTCAAACTGGAACCGGGCAAAGAATAGCGACCATCTGGCCTGACGGGGATTCAGTTTTTGGGCCGTCTGGAGATAAGTGAGGTTCTTGTGGTGCGTGAATATCAAGATGGGATGAACTGCGCCCTCTAGTAGATGTTTCCACTCCTCCAGAGCCAATTTGATGGCCAGTAACTCCCGATTTCCAATGGAGTAGTTGCGTTCTGCGGAAGAGTAGAGCTTAGAGTAATAGCCACATACCATAGACTTGCCCTTGGAACCTCTCTGGAACAGGAGTGCACTGAGACCGACAGAGGAGGCGTCCACCTCCAAAAAGAACTGTCGAGAAACATCTGGATGATGGAGGATAGAGGCTGAGGTGAAGGCACACTTCAGGCTATTAAACATGGCTTCCGCTTCTGGAGTACACACCTTGGCATTCATGCCTTTCTTGGTGAGGTTAGAGATAGATGTCAGTGAGGAGAAGTTTTGGAATGAACTGTCTGTAGAAATTGACGAATACCAGGAAGCGCTGTATGGCCCTCAGGTTCCAGGACGGACTTTACCTTTTCAGGATCCATCTTGAGACCTTGATTCGAGATGATGTAGCCCAGGAAGGGTAGAGCATCTTTTTCAAACACGCACTTCTCCAACTTGGCGTACAGGCGATTCTCCCTTAACCGTAGCAAAACTTGATGGACATGTCTCCGATGAGTCATTGGATCTGGAGAAAAAATCAAGATGTCATCAAGATAGACCACAATACAAACATAGAGGAGGTCACAGAGGATGTCATTTATCAAACTCTTGGAAGATCGTGGGAGCATTACACAGGCCGAAGGGCATGACTAGATATTCATAGTGTTCGTCATGGGTGTTAAATGCCGTCTTTCTTTCGTCACCCCGGTGAATCCGAAATAGGTTGTAAGCCCCATGCAGGTCTAGTTTCGAAAAATATTGGCTCCTCGTATGCGATCAAACAGTTCAGAAATCAATTTCAACGGATACCTATTTTTTACCGTGATCTGGTTGAGACCCCGGTAGGTACAAGGTATAGGAGCACGGCCCATAAAATAGGACATACTCCATAATTCCCGACACGGTTCTATGACACGGTCACCCATCCGTAGCATAAAACTGAATGGGCACGTAAAACGGCGGACCGTGATACGGTCCACGGTTTTATGGTCGAGTGCATGGGGCCCAAGTCTTACATAACAACTGTATCCAAATTCTCACAGCATTAACTTCGTCTGACATGGTACTAATATGACATCCAGTAAAAAAATATATTTGTATATCAAACCATCTTCTATATAATTATACAGGTTATAAAACAACATTTAGTACAACAAAATAAACATTTGAAACATTGTGACCTTACCAGATTGCTTTTGTATACAAGAGAACGCGCTAACTGCGACATCCGCCGCCAGAAAGGAAAAGAGCGCTACTGACCCGTATCCCATGAGGCCTTATAAATCATTAATTAATGCTCAGCTGCTGAGATTATTACGTAATATCCGTTTGCATCAGTTTTGCATCGGCATCGTATGTACACATAAAGTACTATTGGCAGAAGCATGGAACATCTGACTGATTTATGAATGAAGCAACTTCAAAGTTGAAAGGTCAAGTGTCGGAGCCTTCCGTGTACCTCGTCATGCAATTATAATACAGTCCCAGTGCTTACACAATAAAAAAAAAAATAAAATACTAGTGCAATAGCACTCCAAAAGAACCAAACACGTAAAAACTATGTTTTAAAGTTATCCTTGACACAATTTTAAAAGGAATTCATGCGTTAACTGGAGTCGTGTGAACACACACATATTAATCACAATCCGTTAAGGTATTTTCTAAAGAACATCACTTCATGCAGTTTTCAACGAGCCTATTATTACAAAAGAGGGTAAAATATTAGAACAACATATAAGAACAAATAGTCAATATTCTAAGGGCAGCCCTGAATATCGTAGTCACGATTTAGGCCCGGTGGTACAAGAGATTGGAGTGTATGAATACAGAATGATTTAACATGATCACCCCCATGACGGGGTAATGTTATTTCCTCCAAAACTTGATATTCAACTTTATTAAAATAAAAAGGTACCGGTAACAATAAATTCTTACATCGTATTGTCAACTTATGTTGGGAAATGCGGCCTCGTATACATTGGGTAGTTTAACCAACATATACGAGATCGCAAGGTCATTATACAGACATGCACAACAAAATTAGAGTCACAAGTATAGAATCCCTCTATAACATAAGCTCTGCCTGATAGAATTTATCTCCCTTTGTTATATTAGAACACTGCATGCAATGTTGATAAGTTCAATATAATAATGGAAACACGGATACATTTTAGAAATTATATATAAAATATTGATAAATAAACTTTATCCAGTCTCCAGTGCAGAGCATTTTATAAAACAGAATTTTCCTTTCCCACCACTAGATGTCAGCATAACACAGATAAAGCTATAACACCTGGTAAATACGGTAATTTATAAATTAGGTTATAAGTATATGTTGCATTTAGATTGATGGTATACAGTGGCGTAACTATAGGGGTCGCAACGGTCCCAATTGCGACCAGACCCTGAAGCCAGGGGGGCCAGTGGCCCCCCCACTCCACATCTATAAATAGTTACTATAGTATTACATAGGCCCCATTTAAACTACACAGGCCCCTGTTACTATACTAACTGACAGTACCTACCCTCCTCGTTCCGGAGCGCAGCGGAGGTCCTGACGTCACAGCGCTGTGCACAACATCCCGACGCTGGATGGACTCAGGACCTCCGCTGTGACCGAAGAAGAGGGTAAATTTAATATTACTGTCTGCTGAAGCTGATTGGCAGGGGTCCAGGGAGTCGGACCCCGACCTATCAGCTATTTTGACGTGTCAGCGATTCACAGTGTGAGCATGTAAGGGAAATCAAGAAGGCGATTCAGTGTGAGAAAGTGACCAGAGTGAAGGGGAAGTAGCACTCGTACAAGCGCTGCACACCCTTCACCCCGGGAGTCGGACCCTGACCCATCATGTATTGATGGCCTATCCTGAGGCTAGGCCGTCAATGTTTAGGCACTGGACAACCCCTTTAAGCCTACCACATTGTGTGATCCTGTCTGCTGGGCCCTGTATCTAAGCCGACCACATGATAGGCTTAGATACATGGCCCATGTCTGATCCTGTCTGATGGGCCCTGTATTTAAGCCTACCACATGGTAGGCTTCGATACAAGGCTCCAGCAGACAGTAATCTTATACTGTATAAGTTTACTGTCTGCTGGACCCTGTATCTAAGCCTATCTTGTGGTAGACGTAGATACAGGGTCCAACAGACAGTATCACACATGGGCCCTGTATCTAAGCCTACCACATGTGTTACTAATGTGTTTTTTGTGGGTTTGTGTTCTTTTTTTTACAAGTTTGGTCGTTGGACTATATCAGATTCGAGGACTACTTTGATGACAGCATTTTGTATTATCAATAAAATGGTTAACGAGGGTCTTCTTTTTTTATTTCAATACAATATTTCTTCTATGTCTTTGTATCTTCTTTTAAACTTCACTACTACTGCCTTACTTATGGCCGCTGGCTGATTGACAACGTCCATAACCAATGCAGGGCTTAGTGTTAGCCGGTGCAGAGGCTAACACTAACCGCCCCCCCCCCCCCATTACTAACTACTAACCCGGTACCCACCGCCACCAGGGGTGCCGGGAAGAGCCGGGTAGGATCCAGTATCCAACCATCTGTAGCAGGGGCGTAACTAGGAAAGACTGGGCCCCATAGCAAACTTTTGACTGGGGCCCCCCTCCCCTGGGTGTCACACAACCCCCCCCCCCCTTGTAGATAGTGCCTTTTTTACAGCCCCCCCTGTAGATAATGCCATACAGTCCCCCCTGTAGATAACGCCATACAGCGCCCCCTGTAGATAACGCCATACAGCCCCCTCTGTAGTTAACACCATACAGCCCCCTCTGTAGATAACACCATACAGCCCCCTCTATAGATAACGCCATACAGCCCCCCCCCTGTAGGTAACGCCATACAGCCCCCCTGTAGATAACGCCATACAGCCCCCCTGTAGATAACGCCATACAGCCCCCCGTAGATAACGCCATACAGCCCCCCTGTAGATAACGCCATACAACCCCCCCTGTAGATAACGCCATACAACCCCCCCTGTAGATAACGCCATACAGCCCCCTCTGTAGATAACACCATACAGCCCCCTCTATAGATAACGCCATACAGCCCCCCCCTGTAGGTAACGCCATACAGCCCCTCTGTAGATAATGCCATACAGCCCCCCCCCCCCTGTAGATAACGCCATACAGCCCCCTTTGTAGATATCTACAGGCGGGGCTGTATGGCATTATCTACAGAGGGGGACTGTATGGCGTTATCTACACGGGGCACTGTGTGGCGTTATCTACAGGGGGGACTGTGTGGCGTTATCTACAGGGGGGACTGTGTGGCGTTATCTACAGGGGGGACTGTATGGCGTTATCTACAGGGGGGGCTGTGTGGCGTTATCTACAGGGGGGACTGTATGGCGTTATCTACAGGCGGGACTGTGTGGCGTTATCTACAGGGGGGACTGTATGGCGTTCCCTACAGGAGGGGGCTGTATGGCGTTATCTACAGGGGGACTGTATGGCGTTATCTACAGAGGGGGCTGTATGGTGCTAATGCCATACAGCCCCCACTGTAGAGAACGCCATACAGCCCCCCCTGTAGAGAACGCCATACAGCCCCCCCCCTGTAGGGAACGCCATACAGCGCCCCCCCCCCCCCCTGCAGGGAACGCCATACAGCGCCCCCCCCTGCAGGGAACGCCATACAGCGCCCCCCCCTGCAGGGAACGCCATACAGCGCCCCCGCCTGCAGGGAACGCCATACAGCACCGCCCCCATGCAGGGAACGCCATAAAGCGCCCCCCCCCACTGCAGGGAACGCCATACAGCACCCCCCCCCCCTGCAGGGAAGCCATACAGCCCCCCAGCAGGGAACGCCATACAGCGTCCCCCCCCCCTTGCAAGGAACGCCATACAGCCCCCCCTGCAGGGACGCCATACAGCCCCCCCATGCAGGGAACGCCATACAGCGCCCCCTCCCCTGCAGGGAACGCCATACAGCGCCCCCCCTGTAGGGAACGCCATACATCCCCACCCCCAAAAAAAAAATGCGACCTATAGTGTGTCCTACAAATAACATGCATCCCCTATCCACAGGATAGGGCATACATGTGTGATCGCCGGCATTGATAGGGAGAACGGGGAACCGAAAGTCCCCTGAAGTTCTCCATGACTAACCTCTGACTTCCGGCGTCTGTGTCGGCAGCTCAATAAAAATGAAAGGAGCGCTGGTCACGCATGCGCACAGGCGCGACCGGCGCTCCATTCCTTTCTACAGAGCTGCCGACACAGACCCGGAAGTCCGAGGTGGAGAACTTCAGGGGACTTTCAGTCCCCCGTTCTCCCTATCGCTGCCAGCGACCACACTGTGGATAGGGGATACATGTCTTTTGTTTAATGGCAGAGCGGGGAGATACCTCCCTGCTCTGCCGCAGTGTTCAGTGGCGTCCTGCTGTAGCAGCCATAGCGGCTGCTAGCGGAGCCTCCGGCCATGGTGGGGGCCCATGCCGGCGGGCGACACGGGCCCCCCCCATGCCGCGGGCCCCCCCATGCCGCGGGCCCCGTAGCAGTCGCTACGGCGGTAGTTACGCCACTGATCTGTAGTGATGGCTGGGCCCTGGGGCAGCCACCAGCTGGTATTATTAGACTGGGAAAGGCCAAACACAGTGGCCCTTCCCAACCTGGTAATGCTATGCTGCGACTGCTGTGTTGTATCTGGCTGGTTGTGAAAAATGGTAGGACCCCCACGTCATTTAAAAATGTATAAATCAAAGATTAGATGATTGGAAAGAACGGAAAGAACGATGTGGGGTTCCTCCATTTTTCAGAACCAGCCAGATACAACACAGCAGCAGCAGACTAGTATTACCAGGGTACCAAGGCCCACTGTTTCTGGCCTTTCCCAGTCCAACAATATCAGCCTGCAGCCGCCCCAGTACCTGACCATCGCTACAGATGATCGGGTACTGGATCGTACCCGGCGCTTCCAGGTACCCCTGGTGACAGTAGGGACCGGGGTAATAATGGGGGTTAGCGTTAGGGTTTACCGGATAACATTAAGCCCCACCTTAGTAGTGGACGCGGTCAATGAGCCAGCGGCCATTACTAAGGCAGTGGTAATAAAGTTTAAAAAAATACAAGGACTTAGAAAAAATATTTTATGAAAATAAAAAACCCCCACACAACCCTCATTAACTATTTTATTGAGAATAAAAAAACCGCCGTCATCGAAGTAGTCCAAAAACCGAACCTGTAAAAAAAAAATAATAATTACTAACACATAAAAAAGCAAAACACTTATTATGGTTACCTTTCCTGGGTCCAGCGCTGGAGCCGCAATGTCAGCGAGCTGGGCCCTATATCTAAGCCCATCATATGTGATACTGTCTGCTGAGCCACTGTATCTAATCCTATCCATAGCTATACAGTTATGCTATCTCATATGTATATACACACACACATACATACATATAAAAAAATATTAAAAAAAACATTTGCGGGGGGGGTACACATATGTATTTGGGCTATTTCCCCTGACATTATAAGACCTTAGTGATGCCCCGGCTGCTAGTGCTGCATCGTTGGATCACTAAGGAGACCCAGTTATGCAGCTGAAAGCTGCGGGCCATCGGCCATGAGAAGTTTGGGGGGAACCCAAGAACAACTTTTGCATCGGGGCCCATGAGTCTTTAGTTACGCCCCTGATGGTATATCTATAAATATACTAAATTAAATAAAAAAACAAACACATGTAAGGGGGTAACTAGAAGCCAAAAGGCCAATCAGTTTTTGACCTATATAAGTCTCATCACTGATTGTAGAAGTTTGGATAATCGGTCTGCTTTTTCTGGCAAAAATCCAATCCAATTTTTGAGGAATATTGTTTGAAGTTAAAGGGTATGTATGTTTTCTTTTCTAGAATCATCGCTGCTGTAATACATAGGCTGTGCCTGGTATTGCACTTCAATCTAATTGACGGAAATGGGGATGAACTGCAATACCAGCCACAGTTAATGGACCAGAGTGGCACTGTTCCTGGATAAAATGAGACCATTCTTCTTCTAAACCTATATAAAAACCATCTGAGAAAAGATGAGGAATTCTGTGCAAATCTCTGGGAGACTTAGAAAGCAGAACTTGAATTGTCAGTTGTGTATGCGGATCAAAATAGATTTCAGGAGGTGACGCATTTTGTGGCTTGCGCTCCTGTGTCCTCTGGACAAGTGCGTGAGGGAAGCAGCTGATGTGTTTAGTGATTGTGCTGCCACTAAAATCTTGTGACTTATGATTTTTTATTTTTGGCACTTAATAGATTATATGAATTCTTGCCCTGATACTTCCACTAACCCATCCAGACAGCCTGCAGGTGTCTTATTATTTATGTGTTCACTATATAGGCCTATTAGGGTATGTTCACACGCAAAAGTAAAAACGGCTGTAAAATAAGTTTTTCAAGGGAAAACAGCCTCTGATTTTCAGCCGTTTTTAAAGCATCAAATGTTTTTTGAGCAGTTTTTGGAGCCGTTTTTCTATTCAAACAATGAAAAATGGCTCCAAAAATGGCTCAAGAAGTGACTTTCACTTCCTTTTACAGGGTGTTTTTTTACAAGCCGTTTTTTTATCAAAACGCCTTTTTTCCCATTGAATTCAATGGGCAGATGTTTGGAGGCATTCGGCTTCCATTTCTTCAGGAGTTTTTCTAGGCGTTTACACCCCAAAAACCGCCTGAAAACACTGTGTGTGAACATACCCTTATGTGCAGAACATGGCTCCAGTGTGAACATTGTATGGTACTGTTCTCTTGAACGGTTTGGTGGGATTATTTAGCCACTCTAAAATTCTATTATTTAGGCAGTACCATGACAAAATTACTCTCCATGTCCCTCTGTCCAAAAAATATGCACCCATTCCCCATACTGCACTAAGCTTGAATCCAGCCTTGGAGCAGAAGCGTATATAGAGGAGTTGTTACCCTACAGGAAAAATTTAAATGGTGTAGGTTTCTGTCAGGTATTGATTTGCACATTTGATCACCATACATCTCAGGTGATGATAGAGAAAGATCCCTAGAATCAGTAGTGAATCAGTTTTTCTGCGATATGTATGTGTATGATATTCAGGGCCGGCCTGCGAGCTATGCGAGCGCACAGGGCGCTGCCCCTCCAAGCATGTAGGGGCCGCCACTGGGCTCTGCCTCTACTCTGTGCTCTGTTCCACACACTGAGCAAATAAGAGCCGAGGAGCAGAGGAGGAGGAAGCTCCGCCCACAGCACGTCCTTCACGAAGCCTGTGATCCTGTCAGCATGGAGAGATGGTGGGTGTCTGTGTGTGTGTGTGTGTGTGTGTGTGTGTGTACAGTATGCGTCTCTGTGTTTGTATCTGTATATGTTAGTGTGTGTGTGTCTGTGTATACAGTATGTGTCTGTGTGTGTGTGTGTGTGTGTGTGTGTGTGCGTGTGTGTGTGTGTGTGTGTGTGTGTGTGTGTGTGTGTGTGTGTATATGTTACAGTGTGTGTGTGTGTGTGTGTGTGTGTGTGTGTGTGTGTGTGTGTGTATATATATATATATATATATATATGCAGTGTGTGTCACTGTGTATACAGTGTGTCTCTATGTTTGTATGTTACAGTGCGTGTGTAGTGGGTATACAGTATGCGCCTCTGTGTTTGTATGTGTATAGTGTGTGTGTGTGTGTGTGTGTGTGTGTGTGTGTGTGTTTGTTTATGTCGCTTTGTAAAAGTGTGTATTCAATATGAAAGTAGAACAGATAAAATGCAGATATCTGTGCTGCCTCCTATATACCCTGCTGCCCCTATATATCCTGCTGTGCCTATATACCCTGCTGCCCCTATACACCCTGCTGCCCCTTATACACTCTGCTGCCCCTTATAAACTCTGTTGCCCCTTATACACCCTGCTGCCCCTTATACACCCTGCTGCCCCTTATATATATATGCGTGTGTGTGTGTGTGTGTGTGTGTGTGTGTGTGTGTGTCTGTGGGTATAGTTATCATTTACGGCATTATCTGTACTCAGAGAGTTATCACTGTGTTATCACCGGTGTTACATAGGACTGCAGGTAAAATTTACTGCATTATCTGTATTCAGAGAGTAATCACTGTGTGTTATATGTTGTGTTACATAGGACTGCAGGTAACAGCTACGACATTATCTGTGCTCAGAGAGTTATCACTGTGTTACATAGGACTGCAGGTAACACTACTACATTATCTGTACTCAGTTATTACTGTGTATTATCTGTGGTGTTACATAGGGCTGCACATAAAATCTACAACATTATCTGTACTGGGTATATATGGGTCTGTTTGTGAATTTGTCTTTGTGCTTGTATATATGTGCCTTTTACGTATTTGTATATGTCCCTGTCTGTGTATTTAGCTGCCGGTGTGTGTATATGTGTCTGTACATCTATATATTTACCTGTATGTATATATTCCAGAATGTGTGTATGTATATTTGCCTGTATGTCTAAATATCTGTCTTTGTGTATGTACAGTATATATGTTCCAGCATGTCTATATATGTGGTTAATTTTTGGTTTGTGTAAGGGGCGGCAATAGAGAGTCCCGCACAGGGTGCCATTCAACCCAAGGCCAGCCCTGGTGATATTAGTGTGTTACCCATGCTAGAACCTACATTGCTTAACACCACCAGTTGGCCGCAAGTGACCCAACACCCATACACACACGTTCTGGACTATTTGTTTATGTTCTCATTAATCCGTCTTGATACTATTTTGGTCACATAGCATATAAACAGGATTTCCAGACCATCAGCTACTGGATTAATAGAAATGTGCTGTAGAATAAAACATTTTATATGGGAAAATAGTAAAAAAAAATATATAGTGTAGTACAGTGTTAGCCAGAAACAATGTGAAATGTTAAATACTTTTGTATCAAAAAATACAAAAGTATTGTAGGTATGATACCTTGGTCATAATACAAACCCCAAATGAACATCTTGAGGAAAATTGCTGCTGATCTCCAACTTATATTTAACAAAGACAATAAACTGAAGGAAATTTTCCCAGATTTACCTCTCCTTGCATACATACAGCCACCAAACCTAGGGAATCTCACGGTCAGAAGTGCCCTCTCATCACCATCAGAGACTGGCACTTTTCCTTGCAACAGTAGAAAATGCAAGACATGTACCAACATCTTGTCATCAAGCACCATCCACATACCAAACACGCAACAAGACTATAAAACCACTGGTACGTTCTCATGTACATCCTCCAATGTGGTGTACAGGATACGGTGTACAAGGTGCATCAGTAAAGGTATCTATATTGGAGAAACAAAACAAAAATTACAATCCAGGATGAATCTTCACAGACATACAATAAAAAAGCAGCTGGCGACACCCGTGGCAAAACACTTCTCTGGACCAGACCACAGTTTGGCAGATTTAATGGTCCTAATACTGAAGGGTCGTTTTAACAACGACAGAGAAAAAATAATTTGGGAATTCAAGCAGATGATAAAATTCCAGTCATTGACACAAGGCCTTGATCTAACACCTGGATTTATGAGACACTACATGGACACAAGTCACATCCCCAATCAGACTGACTCCAGATGCCTTAACTCCTAAGTCATCACCCCTATAACCTTAGTTTTATGGCCCCGGCTTATCTTAAGGACAGAACCGATAAAAACAAGGGGACATATACAAAACCACCGAAAAAGGCCATACTTACAAATGGACACAGCCAGGTCAGAAACGCTGATGAAGGAGTGAGCAGGTGCTTTAAATAATAATAGCCACTCCCACTGGTCTTGAGGGGAGTGGTGTGTGTGGTGCATGGGATGTGTAGTAAGAAATAATAAATGAATGGTGTATGTGCAAGTGTAATACTATAAGTGAAATATAGGGGGCAGTAATGAGTGAAGTGCCTCAATAGAAATAAATGGATAATGGGGTGCAAGTGTGTGAAATATGGAGGGATAGTGTGTACGTCATGAGGCACAACGTGTATAGCCAGGTAGAGGCCTATTTGTGACGCCTTGATAGTTCATAGAGCGGGCTACCCTGCTTGCTATGCCAAACAACAACACACCATGCTCTCCCAGCATCAAAGACCCGGCTGTGTCCAAGAGAAGTGAATATACGTAGTAATGAAAAATACCTGGGGTGTTAGTAATCATTTTGGCCAAAAGGACGTAAGCTCGCAATCCACGACAAGGATCCCCAGATGGATACACGGCTAATGGTTTCCGTTTGTCACCATTGTGAAAGGGTTCCGTTTTTCTGACGGAATATATGCAGTGTGGATGAGAGATGAATAAATCCTTTCCACTCACAGTAGAAAAACAATAATTATTTACCGGTAATTGATTTTCTGGAGCTCATGACAGCACCCATGCGAGGAGACCGCCCATCCCAGGACAGGAAACCTGAGGAGATAAGAAGGCTCACACCCCCTCCACAACTCAGTGATTTTCAAGAACGGAAGTACTCGGAGGAGTGAAACAGAAAAAGATAACCACACAAGAGGCGGAGATGAAAGGGACCCAAATCTGGTAAGTTATATCCCTATTCTGCCTAGGCCAGACCCTGACCTATAGACCTTCACATGGAGGAACGGATAGAGAGTTAAAGGACTCTCAGTGCCAGATAAAATCCCATAAGGGAGGGAATATATAGGGTGCTGTCATGAGCTTCAGAAAAACAATTACCGGTAAGTAATTATGGTTTTATCATCGCTCATGACAGCACCCATGCCAGACTGGATTAGTAGTCATCAGGGAAGGACAACAGCCTGCAGGACTTTGCTACCAAAGGAAGAATCTGTTCCAAAAAGAACCCGCAGACGATAAGATCTAAAAAAAAATGTATGTGGACAACCCCACGTAGCTGCCTTACAAATTTGAGAAAGAGGGGCTCCTGCTTTCTCAGCCCAGGAAGTGGCCACTGACCTGGTTAAATGAGCTCCAAACCTTACTGGTGGAGGAAGAGATAAGGACACATAAGGTAAATGTATTGCCTGCTTAATCCATCTGGCAGAGGATACCGTAGAAGCCTTACTACCTCTACGAGGTCCCTGAAACTGTAAAAGAAGATTTTCATCTTTCCTCCAATGAGAAGTAACCTCTAGATATCTCAAAAGACATCACCTGACATCCAGGCAGTGGAATCTTTCTTCCTAAATGTTCTCTGGGTCAGGAAAGAAGGAAGGTAGAATGACATCCTGCGAAGTATGGAACTTTGACACTACCTTTTGAAGGAAGGAGAGGAGAAGTTTAATGATGAACCTGTCATCCAATACTTTAGTATAAGGGGAGTGAGCTAAAAAAGCCTGAATCTCAGAAATCCTCCTGGCAGAAGTAATGGCCATAAGGAAAGTAAATTGTATGGTTAGTATTCTGATAGCAATATTTTCAATAGGCTCAAAGGGACGTTGAGAAAGTCCCGAAAGGACAGTATTTAGATAATAAGGCTGTACTACAGACCTAAGAGCGGGATTCAGACAGGATGATGCTCGTATAAACCTCTTTATCCAGGAATGTTCGGCTAGCCTAACATCAAAAAAGGAACTCAATGCTGCGATCTGGAACTTCAGAATACTGGGTCTAAGTCGTTTGTCTATACCTGCCTGTAGGAAATGTAGAATGACTGGTATGTTAGGATTTGTCAGAGGATCTTGTTCTGAACCTACAAACTTAGTAAAGGTGTTCCAAACTCTCGTACATGTTAGATGTCACTTTCTTCTTACTGTCTAAGTGCGTGCCTACTACCTTGTCCGAATGACCTTTTCTAGAAAGAATTAACTTCTCAAATTCCATGCCGTCAATTGAAGTTTGTTGAGATGCGGATGGAAAAGGGGACCCTGAAAGAGAAGATCCTTTCTGATGGGAAGGACCCAAGGAGGAGCTACTGACAGGGACACGAGCAAAGTGAACCAGGCTCTCCTGGGCCACTTTGGAGCAAACAGAATCACTGTAGCCCTGTCTTCCCTGATTTTATTTAATACCCTGGGAATAAGACAAAGGGGTGGGAAGGCAAATCCCAATTCTAATTCCTGACCCCAGGACTGACAAAGTATCCACAGCTAGAGGATGATCTAGAGGGCTCAGAGAGTAAAATGTCCCTACTTCCTCGTTCTCCGTGGTGGCAAAGATGTCTATCATAGGAAAACCCCATCTGGAAACAATTTGCAGAAAAATATCCCTGTTCAAGCACCACTCGCCTTGCCTGATTCTTACCCTGCAACATTGTCCTTTCCCCTGAGATGAACTTCAGATAAGCTGTTGAGGTGGAGTTCTGCCCAGAGGAAAATTGACTGTTAGTGCTTGGAGGTGAGGAGCTCTTGTACCTCCACGGCGATTTATATAAGCCAGGGAGTTGTGTTGTCCGAACAAATTCTGACATCCTTTCCCTGTAATAGGGGACTTGCAGCTAGGCGATCCTTCTTTATGGCCATCAGTTCCTTGATATTTGCGGTAGAAGATCTGGTCAAAAGCTCCCACCTTCCCTGCCAGAGATCCTCCCCCAAGTCCATGGGCATCTGTGGTAAGGCTGACCAGGTTTTGAACTGACCAGGGCATCACGGACTGGAGATTCTCTACCTTTGTCCACCACAGAAAAAAGTCTCACTTCTGAAGAAAGGTGAAATTTGGTGTCCAAAGAGAGGCGGGGGGAAACCATCCCAAAGGCCCAGAATCTCCCCCTGAAGTGGCCTTGAGTGATGCTGAGCCCACCTTGTTGCTGGGATAGATTAGATCATAAGGCCTAGAATGGACATTGCTTTCTGGAGGGAGCACTGGTGGGAAATAAAGAGATCCATTACCCTGTTCTTTAGGGACTTAACTTTCTAAGGAGGGAGAAAGCACTTCTGACAAGTGGAGTCTAGCTGAATTCCCCCCCAAAAAATTATCTTGATTTTGGAGGGGGCTAGAGCTGTTTTTTCCCTGTTTATATTCCACCCCAGGCCCCAGGGGGTAGAGCAGAGGAGTTGACAGTGGTTGGTCAAAGATTGGTGGCAGGATGAAATCAGTAGAAAGCCGTCTAGATAGGGTACTAGAAGTAACCCCTGGATTCTGACAAAGACCGCTGTTTCTGAAGTTACCTTTGTGAAAAATCTCTGGGCCTAAGAGACCCCAAAGGGTAGAGCCTTGTACTGCAGATGAGAAGGCTTCCGTTCATCTAGACAGCCAGCTTTAAAAACCTCTGGGGGATGCATGTATTGGAATATGGTAATACGTATCCTCTAGGTCTAATGTGGCCATTACACAGTGGGGAAATAGACTCATCGATGAGGCAATAGTTTCCATTCTGAGTTTTTTGTATGTTAAAAACTTGGTCAGGGACCTGAGTGTCACTATCTGTGGGTATGTGAACCCACTGGGCCGTACCGCTGTGGCGGGATAACAGCTGGCCAACAGGCAGTGGCGGATCCTCATGTGGGCGGTTCGGGCGGCCGCCCGGGGCCCAAGGCTCCCAGGGGGCCCATGGCTGCCCAAACCGCACGTCAGTTAAAAAAGTACTATCCAGCAGCTGGCTGCCGCATTGTTTCGGTCATCGGTCCCAGATGCTGATGAAGAGGAGAATGTGCACGGGGAGTCAATTGCGGTCAGGGAACAGGGAGCGGGCGGCACAGCAAATCAGCTGTTGAGAGTGGACTGTCAGAGAGAGTAATGGGCAGGTGCTGGAGTCTCTCTCCCTGACAGTCAGCTCCTCTGTGCTGCTGTGCACTGTCTAAACCTCCAGCAGTTGCTTGATAATGGCAAGACTGCAAGTAGGAAGTGAAGGACCTGTGGTGACATCACAGTCACATGATCAAGGTCCTGGAGGCTGCCAGAGCACAAGCACCGCAGAGGAAGAGGCTTTGGTAAGTTTGGTTTGTATATAGTGAACATAATGTAAATGTATACAGTGTGTACTGTGTGTATAATGTAAGTGTATATAGTGTGTGCTGTGTGTATAGTGGACATAGTTTGTCTATACAATGTGTGCTGTGTGTATAATATAAGTCTATACAATGTGTGCTGAGTGTATAATGTAAGTTTATAAAGTGTGTGCTGTATGTATAATGTCAGTCTATATAGTGTGGCTTGTGTATAATGTCAGTCTATATAGTGTGTTTTGTGTATAATGTCAGTCTATATAGTGTGTGCTGTGTATAGTGTCAGTCTATATAGTGTGTGCTGTGTATAATGTCAGTCTATATAGTGTGTGCTGTGCGTATAATGTAAGTCTATATGGTGTGTGTGTGTGTGTGTGTGTGTGTGTGTGTGTGTGTGTGTGTGTGTGTATTGTAAGTTTGTGCTGTGTGTGTAGTGGACATAGTGCAAGTCTATATAGTGTGTGCTGTGTGTATAATGTAAGTGAGTGTGTAGTGGACATAGTTTGAGTCTATACAGTGTGTGCTGTGTGTATAATGTAAGTTTAAACAGTGTGTAATGTGCGTATAATGTCAGTCTATATAGTGTGTGCGCTGTGTGTATAGCGTTTATAGTGTATGTAATGTAAGTCTATATAGTGTAAGTGTGTGGGTGTATGTAGTGTGTGCTTTGAATATATAGTGTGTGGTGTTAGTGTGAATTGTATATAGGGTATTTCGTTTCTACATTTTTGTGTATGAAATTGCTTCCCACCCATAGAGCCCTCAGATTCTCAGAACCCACCCTTGCAGTATAATCTCCCCTATAGAGCCCTCAGGAGTTATTATACTGCAAGGGGGAGGGTGTCTGACTGCTTAAAGGGTAACTAAACTTTTTTTTTTTTTAATTGACATGTCCTAGTGACATGTCAAAAGTTCTGATCGATGGGGGTCCGGGCACTGAGACCCCACCAATCGCTAAAACAAAGTGGCAGAAACCCTCAGGTGAGTGAGGAGCCACTTTGTTTCTGATCGTCTTTCCTCTGATAGCCGAGCAAGCGGTGTACGGGCTCAATAGAAAGCCTGTGAGTCCGTACACCACTCAGAGGAAAGACGATCAGAAATTAAGTGGAACAGTGCTCATCCGAGCACTCCTGCCGCTTTGTTTTAGTGATCGGTGGGGTCTCAATGCTCGGACGCCCATCGATCAAAACTTCTGGCATATCACTATGACATGCCAAAAGATTTTTAAAAGTTTAGTTACCCCTTGGGGACTGAATTTATTGGTCTGAATTAATGTATGCGCCTGGGGTCCTAATTTGCTTAGGAGTTTGGTCTCGAATATAAAACAATTTAGGGTGTTTAGTTTCTGAATTTTTGTGTTGCTATTTCTCATCAGGAAACTCTGCAGTCATCAGGAGGGTGTCGCCATAGCGGTCTGTGTTAGATGGAGAAGAAATGAGAACGACTCCCATCGGAAAAGACATCACTTGTGAGTCATTGAATTTATAGATCTGTCCCCTCCCCTGACATGTCCATTATAGGAAATCCTTGTATTCTATAAAAAGCCTTTGTGTACCCAGCACTAATAGACAAATGCGTGTTACTATTCCCATTGTCAGAAGGATGTGTCCCTACACAGTGTGATACTGTCAGCAATGGTTGGAGACTGTCAGTATATAGGGACACAGCCCTTTGACAAGGGGAATCGTAACACCCATTTGTCAATGCTCGCACAAAAAGGTGGTGTTTAATATAGACACGACATGGCAGGGCGGTGGTGGAGAGGGGGGCCCAAGCTTGTGGAACAGCCCAGGGCCTATGGTCTACTTAATCCGCCACTGCCAACAGGATACCAAGTCAATGTCTATAGTTCAGATAGTGTACCTGTGGTAATTCAGACAGTAGCGATGGTAGGCTCAGTTGGGACCTTGGCAGCAGTCAGACACCAGGCGCGATGTAACACAGAAGGCGTATACGGCACAACATGACTCCAACTCTCTATGGCACCAGGGACAAGGTAGCATGGGATACAGGTATGGAAACACTGGGAACTGGAAAACACTAAGGGACGGTTTGCAAATACTAACACGGGTAAACACAACAACGCTCAGGCAATGAGGGAAGGGGCAGGGCCTTTCTTATAGTCCATTGTGAGTATGGGCTAATTACATATTAAATTCATGTGCGCGCGCTGGCCCTTTAAGGCAGAGCACGAGCAAGCAAGTGCACCCTATGGGACACCGCAGAATGAAGCGGAAGTGAGCGCTGGCAGCTGAGGAGGAGATGCAGGCCAGCTCTCACTGATCCATGGCTGCGGCCGTCGGGAGGTGAGTAATCCGTGGCCATGGGTGTTAAACTGAGGTTGATAACTCTGAACTTGCCATTGGGTTTCTTTACTAGAAATGGGGGTGGGGGAGTAAAAACTCCTTCCAATCTCTGCCAGCGGAACAGGGACAGCCTTCTGAATCTAGGATTGGACCTCCCCCTAGTAAGGCCTGTCTCTTGAAGGAAGAGAAAGAGAGAGTAAGAAAGAAAGAGAGAGAGAAAGTTTGAGATGTTTCCCCAGGCCTGAGAGTAAAGAGAGCCCCACCCACCACTGGAGGCCTATCATTGCTGGCTGGTTTTATTTTTTTATCCTGCTGGGGAAAAATAAACCCTGTACCCTTTTTGTTAAAGGGAACCTTCCTTCCCCCTGAGGGTCTGGATCTATTCTTTCGTAATAAACCCTGATTCCCACGGGGAGACTTGAGGGCAGAGGGACGTAGAACCCCATCTTTCTATCTAATATATCATCCAAACTAGAGCCAAATAATAGATCTCCCTTCTATGGAATCCCACACAGCCTATTTTTGGACCTTTGATCGCCCCTCTTCCATGTTTTAACTCATAGAGCCCTGCGGGCGGAGTTAGGCATAGCCGCAGCCCTAACCGATAATTTTATTGCATCAGCTCATGAATCTGGCCAAAAAATCGGCAGCCTTTGCAAAGGAAGGGAGAGAGGCAATAATTTGTTCCCTTGGAATCTTATCTTTTAGGTGTAGCTCTAGCTTCCCCGACCAGACCTTCATAGACCTAGCCACACAAGTAGCAGCTATGCTAGGTCTAATGCTACCTGCTGCAGATTCCCAGGACCTCCTAAGGTATGTATCTGCTTAGCTATGCAGGGAATCTCCTAAACTCCCCAAATCTTCAAAGGGGAGGACCCCTTTTCTCGACACGTTAGCTACTGGGGCGTCCACACTAGGGGCCTTATCCCAAGCAGCCGAGTCCTTTTCACCAAAGGGATATTTCCTTTTTATGGAGGAAGGAATGAAGAATTTTCTGTCAGCATTCTTTCAATTTCTGTCCATGAGGGCTTTCACATTCAGATGTACCGGAAATACCCTCTTCTGTCTAGGAACTAATCCTTCAAACATTAAATCTAACACGGATCTAGATTCCCTGACCTCCTCTGACCCCATTGTTGCCCTAACTGCTTTTAACAATTGTTCGGTATCTTCTGCCTGGAAGGAAGTACTACCAGAATGTTCTTCATTAGAGGAGTCTGATCCAGAGGCTACTTCGCCCTCATCTGAAGCTGAGCCGGAGTTATCAGTACTGAAGGGAGCAGAGGGTGCACACGAGGTACTAGCCTGAGAACGCTTCCTCTTGAAAGCTTCCAATGAGGAAGTCACTTCATCCTTCACAATTAAACCTATCCAGGCAGACCTGACAAAGGGGTTTAGAGTAAGAGGATGATAAAGTATTTTTACAGATTCCACAAGTCCTGGCTTTACTACAGCTGGAGCTGGACTTCTTAACCACTTTAGTAATTTATAAAAAACATAAAGCATAGAAAAAACCATTAAGATAATGGAAAACGCATCTTACCAAAAGTTCAGTGGATCCCATCATCCCACAGGACAAATAGCGGACTCTGAGGCCTGGGAGCTTCTGATGGGTCAGCTCTTCTTGATTGGACATCACCAGTATCATACATGGTGACTCACCACTGTGATGTCTCTCTGGGATGTTTCTCAAAGTTGAATACTTTGAGACGCTATGGCCCAGTTCACACAGAGTTTTTTTTTACACGTTTTTTGAAGCGGAAAACGTGCCAAAAAACGTCCAAAAATGCCTCTCATTGATTACAATGGGAGACGGAGGAGTTTTTTTTTCCCGCGAGCGGAAAAAAAGTTCCCGGGAAAAAGAAGCCACATGCCCTATCTTCGAGCGTTTACATTTCTGACTTCCCATTGACATAAATGGGAGGCAGAGAAAGTGTATTTTGCTGTGTTTTTGCCCGTGCTGCTCAATGGGCGTGAGCGAAAAACGCAGCAAAAAATGCCAACGGCGTGCAGGCAGATCAAAATCTGCCTCAAAATTCCAAACGTAATTTTGAGGCAGAATTTTCTGCCTGCAAAAAACTCAGTGTGAACATACCCTAAAAGAGGTCAGGAGCTTTAAATGGTTTATGATATCCGGAGAAAAAAACAACAACTCCTGTGCGGGAATATAACCTTATAGAACCAGTGTCTGTTGTTTAACCCCTTAACCCCTTAAAGGGAAGGTGTCATGAAATTTATTTTTTATCATATTGCTTTTAATATGATATTAACATAAATTTTATTTATTTGTGTTCTCATGTTCTACTTTTTACTGTGTTCTTACTTTTACTTCTCTATGGGGGCTACCATTTTTTTTTCATTTCTGTATGTGTCGATTAACGACACATACAGAGACGGAATACGGCACATACAACCCCATAGAGAATGCAAACGGGAGCCGTTCCATTCTCAGAAGCGTACGCCGTCTGTGTGTGAACATACTAAAACGAAGCTCGTTCTCAGAGCGAAATCCGGCGCCGTTTTCATGTGGACCGGAAGCCGCTGCCGGACAGTCAGATGACTTCCGGCCGCGGCTTCCGGCCATATGTTCAGGCGCAAGGAATAGGAGCGTAGACCAGCGGAGGGTAATTTATGTTTGTGTATGTGATGTGTGTATTATGTTCGTGTGATACTGTCTGCTGAGCCCTTTATCTAATCCTCCTACACTGTGGAGTCTCTCAGAAAATGGCGGCATGCAGTGTAGAAGGTTTGAAGGTTCAAACCCTTCCTTCTCCTGGCACGAGCCAGAAGAAGGGAGGGGGGATTGTGTGAGGACACTAGAGAGAGTGTGTCCACCCCAAATTTGCAGCATAAATCAATGAGATTGCTTTACCGCATTGACCATGCTGCAATTTTGGGAACTGCTCCCTCTAGTGCCCAGCACATGGAAATGTTATAAATTAGAATCTAATTTATAATATTTCCTGACTTGTGAAAAAATGTAAAAAAATTAAAACAATGTGTAATCACTTAAATAATAATTGTTTAACTGAAAAAAAAAAATAAATTCTAGCGAGACATTCCCTTTAAGGACGTAGCCACTTTTGGACCAAATGACACAGCCTCATTTTTTAAATCTGACGTGTGTTACTATATGTGGTAATAACTTGGGATTGCTTTTACCTATCCAAGCGATTCTAAGATTGTTTTCTCGTGACATATTGTACTTTATGTTAGTGAAAAATTTGGTCGATATATTCAATATTTTTGCGTGAAAAACACCAAAATTTTCAGAAAATTTACAAAAAATTATCATTTTCTAAATTCAAATGTATCTGCTTGTAAGACAGAAAGCTATACCACACAAAATAGTTAATAGCTAACATTTCCCACATGTCTACTTTAGATTGGCATCGTTTTTTGAACATCCTTTTATTTTTCTAGGACGTTACATGGCTTATAAGTTTAGCAGCAATTTCTCACATTTTCAAGAAAATTTCAAAAGCCAATTTTTTTAGGGAACAGTTCAGATCTGAAGTAGCTTTGAGGGCCTTATATATTAGGAACCCCCACAAATCCCCCCATTTTAAAAACTGCACCCCTTAAAGTATTCAAAACAGCATTTATAACGTTTCTTAACCCTTTATGCGTTTTACAGGAATTAAAGCAAAGTGGAAGGGAAATTTGCAAATTTCCTTTTTTTTTTGCAGAAATTCCATTTTGATCAATTTTTCCAGTAATACTGAAGGTTTTTACCAGAGAAACACAACTGAATATTTATTGCCCTGATTCTGCAGTTTTTACAAATATCCCACATATGGCCCTAGTGCGCTACTGGACTGAAACAAATGCCCCAGAAGCAAAGGAGCACCTAGTGGATTTTAGGGCCTTCCTTATCTTAAATTATATTTCAGGCACCATGTCAGGTTAGAAGAGGTCTTGTGGTACAAAAACAAAGGAAACACCCCAAAAAAGGCCCCATTTTGGAAACTACATCCCTTGAGGAATTCATTTAGGGGTGTAGTGAGCATTTTGACCACATACACTACCGTTCAAAAGTTTAGGGTCACTTAGAAATTTCCTTACTTATGAAAGAAAAGCACAGTTTTTTTCAATGAAGATAACATTAAATTAATCAGAAATACACTCTATACATTGTTAATGTGCTAAATTACTATTCTAGCTACAAACGTCTGGTTTTTAATGCAATATCTACATAGGTGTATAAAGGCACATTTCCAGCAACCATCACTCCAGTGTTCTAATGGTACAATGTGTTTGCTAACTGTGTTACAAAGCTAATGGATGATTAGAAAACACTTGAAAACCCTTGTGCAATTATGTTAGCACCGCTGTAAACAGTTTTGCTGTTTAGAGGAGCTATAAAACTGACCTTCCTTTGAGCTAGTTGAGAATCCGGAGCATTACATTTGTGGGTTCGATTAAACTCTCCAAATGGCTAGAAAAAGAGAGCTTTCATGTGAAACTCGACAGTCTATTCTTGTTCTTAGAAATGAAGGCTATTCCATGCGAGAAATTGCCAAGAAACTGAAGATTTCCTACAACGGTGTGTACTACTCCCTTCAGAGGACAGCACAAACAGGCTCTAACCAGAGTAGAAAGAGAAGTGGGAGGCCCCGCTGCACAACTGAGCAACAAAACAAGTACATTAGAGTCTCTAGTTTGAGAAATAGACGCCTCACAGGTCCTCAACTGGCAACTTCATTAAATAGTACCCGCAAAACGGCAGTGTCAACGTCTACAGTGAAGAGGCGACTCCGGGATGCTGACATTCAGGGCAGAGTGGCAAAGAAAAAGCCATATCTGAGACTGGTTAATAAAAGGAAAAGATTAATATGGGCAAAAGCACACAGACATTGGACAGAGGAAGATTGGAAAAAAGTGTTATGGACAGACGAATCGAAGTTTGAGGTGTTTGGATCACACAGAAGAACATTTTTGAGACGCAGAACAACTGAAAAGATGCTGGAAGAGTGCCTGATGCCATCTGTCAAGCATGGTGGAGGTAATGTGATGGTCTGGGGTTGCTTTGGTGCTGGTAAAGTGGGAGATTTGTACAAGGTAAAAGGGATTTTGAATAAGGAAGGCCATCACTCAATTTTGCAACGCCATGCCATACCCTGTGGACAGCGCTTGATTGGAGCCAATTTCATCCTACAACAGGACACACCTCCAAATTATGCAAAAACTATTTAGGGAAGAAGCAGGCAGCTGGTATTCTATCTGTAATGGAGTGGCCAGCGCAGTCACCAGATCTCAACCCCATAACGCTGTTGTGGGAGCAGCTTGACCGTATGGTACGCAAGAAGTGCCCATCAAGCCAATCCAACATGTGGGAGGGGCTTCTGGAAGCATGGGGTGAAATTTCTCCCGATTACCTCAGCAAATTAACAGCTAGAATGCCAAAGGTCTGCAATGCTGTAATTGCTGCAAATGGAGCATTCTTTGATGAACGCAAAGTTTGAAGGCGAAAATTATTAGTTAAAATAAAAATCATTATTTCTAACCTTGTCAATGTCTGACTATATTTTCTAGTCATTTTGTAACCCATTTGATAAATATAAGTGTGAGTTTTCATGGATAACACAAAATTGTCTGGGTGACCCCAAACTTTTGAACGGTAGTGTAGGTATTTCATAGATTTCATTAGAATTGGGCAGTGAAAATGAAAAATTACATTCTTTTCCAATAAGATGTAGCTTTACCTCAGAATTTTTAATTTTTTCAACAAATAAATGATGAAAAGCCCGCCAACATTTGTAAAGCAAGTTCTCCAGAGTACGGAAATACCCAACATGTGGTGATAAACTGCTGTTTGGGCAAGCGGCAGGACTCAGAAAGGAAGGCACTCCATTTGGCTTTTGGAGTACAGATTTTGCTGGATTGATTTCTCTGCACCATGTTGCATTTATAAAGCTCCTAAGGTACCAGTACAGTGGAAACCCCCCAAAGGTGACTCCATTTTGGAAACTACACCCCTAGAGGAATTCATCTAGGGGTGTAGTGAACATTTTGACCCCACAGGTATTTCATAGATTTCATTAGAATTGGGCAGTGAAAATGAAAATATTTATTTTTTTCCACTAATATGTAGCTTTAGGTCAAAAAGTTTAATTTTCTCATCAAATAAAGGAGAAAATGCACCATAACATTTGTAAAGCAACTTCTCCAGAGTACATAAATACCCCATATGTGGTAATAAAGTACTGTATGAATACACATCAGGGCTCAGAAGAGAAGGAGCGCCATTTGGCTTTTGGAGAGCAGATTTTGCTGGATTGTTTTTTCTGCACCATGTCGCTTTTGCAAAGCCCCTTAGGTACCAGTACAGTGGAAACTACCCAAAAGTGACTCCACTTGGTAAACTACACCCATTGAGGAATTCATCTAGGGGTGTAGTGAGCATTTTAACCCCACAGGTGTCTCATAGATTTTATTAGAAATGGGCAGTGAAAATGAAAAATTATATTATTTTCCAATAAGAATTTCTAATTTTGTTTGTATGATTGGGTAGGGTGTATGAACCCTTAGGGACAGGTAAGGTATTCACACACCCTTGTAGGTATTTTCCACCTCAACCTGAGAACTGGTATGGTCAATACGATGATGGATTGAATGTCAGAGGGGAAATGGAAGGCGATGCTCCGCCCCACAGTAGATTCCTGGGTACCAAGACATCACCTCCTCCTCGGGGATGATAACCTGCCATGATAGAGACCTGGATATCGGCTCACAAAGATTGTTTCGTCTTCAATCAAGATGCTGGGAAAAGTTGGAAAAGTAATGGACCAAGTACAAAAGGTTGTTGAAAGGCGGGCTAAGCCATTCCAAGTCTGAGGACTGGCGGGAAGGTGTCCTTCAGGAGATAGCTGATGTCGAGTATCTAGGTCCAATAGTATACTTCCTTCCATCTCAGACCATTACCAGTAACCAGGGAGGTTTGGCGCGAGCAATGAGTCGGCTGGTGATACATTATCACCTGTAGCGCCCATGGCCGCGGGCCGTCGGGTTTACTCACCTCCCGACGCCCGCAGCCATGGATCTGTGAGCGCTGGCCTCCGTCTCCCTCCTAGGAGATGCCAGCGCTCACTTCCGCTCCGTTCGGCTGGATCCCGTAGGGTGCGCGCGCACGTTCGCGCCCGGCCTTAAAGGGCCAGCGCGCGCAATTAGGAAATCGTCATCACCATCAACTGCCACGAATTCCTGGTCTATAAGAAGGCCCCTGGCCTTCTAATCCTTGCCTGAGCGTTGTTAGTCTTTCCCAGTCTGTCTCGCAAATGGTTCCTTAGTGTCTCCCGTTCCAGCTGTTACCCGTGCCCTGTTACCGTTCCTGTATTCCGTGTTGTTCCTGTGCCTACCCGCGTTCAAGTGTCTTCTGCCACGTCAAGTGCCATCTGACACGTCAAGTGCCATCTGCCACGTCAAGTGCCATCTGCCACGTCAAGTGTCTTCTGCCACGTCAAGTGCCATCTGCCACGTCAAGTGCCATCTGCCACGTCAAGTGTCATCAGATACTGCCCGCCATGTCTGGCGCCACTTGCCGCACCTGCCTCCATCCGTGCTGAAGCTACAGCCACCGCCCGGACTATTTCAGGTACCCAAGCATACTGTCTACCATTTACTTCTGCTTAGACTGTGACCTGGTCAGCTGCCTCCCCGCTACGGCGGAGCGGCCTAGTGGGTCCACATACCCTGTGCCCGTGACATCACCATGCCGACCCATGCTAGCCAGGGGCGACCGCCACTCGTCCCCCGCTGCAAACGTACCGGCAGGGTTAAATAACCCTGCGTCGGTATGCTCAGCAGCTGAAGACCACCTCACCACTCCACCAACAAGGAGCAGCTGGGACCTGCCTGCCTCCCCCACCACCACGGACCGGCTCACCTCTCCTGTCCTGCCTCTCCTCCAACAACCTGCTCCTGTCTCCTGCTACGGCTCCCTGAGTTAACCCCTTGCTGAAAACCCTTCCCACTGTTGACCCTTTTACCTGATTATTAACACTTACAGGGACAGTTATATTAGGAGGGAGTGGGACAGAGATAGTGAGCGTGTGAGAATTACAAGTAACTTATGTGTATTGTGTTGTAACGTAACTTCTATGTTTAGGTAAGTGGGTGGCGGTATAATTAGGATTGTGATACCGTGTTTATACTCTACTGTGATTAGTTACTGTATTTTATATATGAGAGTGATTACTGTATGTTAATAAATATTACCTTCATTTACTATACGGTCTTATTCCCTTGAGTAGGAGCAAAAGCAATTAGATCTACGTTAGTATAAGGAAAAGGTAGGGGAACTAGGCATAACCCTAGTGACCCTGATTATAAAGGAGGTAGTAATAGTGGGTGACACTAACCAGTGAACCCCGCTATTGCCCCACCCCCTTTAACAGTACCAGTACAGTGCAACCCCTAAAAAATTACCCCATTTTGGAAAGTAGATCCCTCAAAGAATTTATTTAGGGGTGTAGTGAGCATTTTGACCCCACAAGTGTTTTGCAAACATGAGTACACAATAGATGTTGCAGATACAAAATTGCCGTTTTCCACAGATATGCCATTTCAGTGCCCAATGTGTTGTGCCCAGCTTGTACCAACGTAGACACACACCCCATAAATTGTTAAGCAGGTTCTCCAGAATACAGTAATACCCCATATGTGATCATAAATTGCCATTTGGGCACACTGCCAGGCTCAGTTGGACCACCATTTGGCTTTTGAAGCGCAGATTTTGCTTGGTGTTTTAGTGGTATTTCAGCTTATAAAGTGGGGGCATATTTAAGCTGGGCGGAGTACATCAGGGTATATGTAATCTGTGCGGAATACATCAAGGTATATGTAAACTGGGCGGAGTGCATCAGGGCATAATAGGATGATGTAATAATGGGGTGAATGAATAATCCATGGATTGGTGTGGTACGCTTTGAACCAAACTTTTATGCACAGGCTGGATTTATTGGGTATTATGCAAAATACCTGCGCTCCAGTATTGCTTAATCTTTGACTTCTTCACTAGCCCTATAAGCAGCACAAGGTCCTAAAGTTTCCTCATCTCCGCTGCATCTACATGGTCCACCTGTTGGGTCCAGCAAATGATGATGTGGGGTATTTAGTGAAATTCTATTGGACCTAAAAAATTAGTCTGTGCCGTCATTTAGCATCATTGCGTTTTGAGAGTCATAACGTGTTATTTTTCCGTTGACGGAGCTGTGTGAGGGCTTGTTTTTTGTGGAACGAGCTGTAATTTTTATTGGTTCCATTTTGGGGTACATTCAATTTTTTTTTTTATCACTATTTATTCAATTTTTGGGGAAATGAGGAAACCAAAAAACAGCAATTCTAGCACGGTTTTGTTTTTTTATTTTTTACAGTGTTCACCGTGCAGTATAAACAACATGTTAACTTTATTTTGCGGGTCGTTACAATTACAGCGACACCAAATTTATATTGTTTTTTTACGTTTCACTACATTCCCACAATAAAAATACTCTTTTCTAAACAAAATCATGTTTTAGTGTCGCCATTTTCTGACAGCCATAACTTTTTTATTTTTTAGTTGATATCGCTGCAGGAGGGCTTGTTTTATGTGTGATGAACTGTAGTTTCTATTGGTACCATTTTGCTTTACTTGCAACTTTTTGATCACTTTTTATTACATATTTTTTGAGACAAGATGATCAAAAAATAAAATGCTGTCATTGTTTTTTTATAAAAAAAAATTACGGTGTTCATCGTGCGGTAAAAATAATGAGATATTGTTATAGATCAGGCCGTTCCAAACGCGGCGATACCTATTATGTATATTTTTTTTTTCATGTTTTCATTTTTTTTCTAATGATAAAGGAGTTGATCAGGGAAATAGGGCGATTATTTTTTTTATTAGTTAAAACTTTTATTTATTTATTTTTCTTTAACATTTTTTTTTACTTTTTTCACTTTTTTTTTTTTACACTTACCTGAGGACTTGAAGATCTGGTCTTCTGATCCCCGCTACGATACACTGCACTGCTTATGTAGTGCAGTGTATTGTAACGGTCATTCTTCATCTGACAGTTAGCCTATTACGTCTTGCCTCGGGCAGGACCTAATAGGCTTCCGTACGTGAGCAACCAGGAAGCCTAGCAACGACTTCCTGGTTGCCATAGCAACCATCGCCACCTGCGATTTCTCGCGGGGGGGGCCCGGGGGGTACAGAGGGAGCTCCCTCCCTCTGTCAACCACTTCAATGCGGAAGCCATTGACAGCCGCATTGAAGGGGTTGCAGCCATTGCAGCAGGATGTCAGCTGTGTATTACAGCTGACAGCCGCTGAAGATGAAGCGCGCACAGCTCCTGTGCCAGCTTTATCTATAGGGCGTGACTGTACGCCCTATTGCGGGAATGCACTTTGAATTTGGACGTACAGTCACGCCCAAAAGCGGGAAGGGGTTAAAGTCCAAGCCTTCCTAGAGCCATAACTTTTTTATTTTTACGTCAATGGAGTTGTGTGTGAAGGATTAATTTTTGCGGGAGGAGTTGCAGTTTTATTGGCACCATTTAAAATACCATATAATGGGTGAATTGGAAAAAAAGGGAGATTCCTCCTTGTTTTTTGGGGTTTAGTTTTTACTCTATATATTTACCTTCTCTTAAGGTAAAAGTAGATTTAATATCTACTTTTACCTTAAGATATGGTAAATATATACAGCCCCAGAACCAAGCCCAGTGCGTGAATACAGCACCAGAACCAAGTTCAGTGCATGAATACAGCACCAGAACAAAGCTCAGTGAGTGAATACAGCACCAGAACAAAGCTCAGTGCGTGAATACAGCACCAGAACAAAGCTCAGTGCACGAATACAGCACCAGAACCAAGCTCAGTACATATATACAGCACCAAAACAAATACACTTCAGTACAGCGATCATTTGCAAATTCAGTTAAACCCCTGCCGTATAAGTTTGTACGACATAAAACGACAGCTCCCAGTATAGCCTGAACAATGGTTAGGATATGCTGGAAGTTGCTGTTTAACAAAAATGAATGTTACAATCCATCATCTCGCTGCAGATTATACAGTGATTATAGTACTGATCAGCCACAGGGAGAATAAACATTTACATTGAGTGATTCACAGGTGACGTCTCAGATTCTTTTTCACTTTTCTTCTCCATCCGGTCCAGACCTCTGATGACTTTTCCCGGGCACAGTCTATTTCTGCAGTTTGCAGCTCAAATGTCTTCAGCTCCCCACTTTTCCAACATTTCCGCACCTATAAACGAAGATAAAATTCTCATGGTGCCACACTCTATGCATCTTAATATAATAGTATCATATACTGTGCCCCTGAATACAATCGTACCATACAC
The DNA here is from genome assembly GCF_050947455.1 of Rhinoderma darwinii. NCBI lineage: Eukaryota > Metazoa > Chordata > Amphibia > Anura > Rhinodermatidae > Rhinoderma > Rhinoderma darwinii. The sequence continues at coordinate 159,313,035 of NC_134691.1, read as the reverse complement.
TGTGCCCCTGAGTACAATACACTGCGCCCCCCAAATATAATAGTACTATACGCTGTGCCCCTGAATATAATAATAATATTCACTGTGCCCATGAATTAAATAGCGTCAAACACTGTAAAGTAAAACACCACACACACTAACAACGCCCCCAGTACATAGTGCCCCTTGTACATGGCAACAGTCACAAAGCCTCCTGTAGATAGCACCAGTTACAATGCCCTCTGTTGATAATGCCAGTTACAAAGCCCTCTGTAGATAATGCCCCTTGTAAATATTGCCCCCCAACGCTGCCTATAAAAAAAACAAAAAAATATTCTCACCTGTCCCCATTCCGTCCTCCGTGTTCTTCATTAGAGGAGTCTGATCCAGAGGCTACTTCGCCCTCATCTGAAGCTGAGCCGGAGTTATCAGTACTGAAGGGAGCAGAGGGTGCACACGAGGTACTAGCCTGAGAACGCTTCCTCTTGAAAGCTTCCAATGAGGAAGTCACTTCATCCTTCACAATTAAACCTATCCAGGCAGACCTGACAAAGGGGTTTAGAGTAAGAGGATGATAAAGTATTTTTACAGATTCCACAAGTCCTGGCTTTACTACAGCTGGAGCTGGACTTCTTAACCACTTTAGTAATTTATAAAAAACATAAAGCATAGAAAAAACCATTAAGATAATGGAAAACGCATCTTACCAAAAGTTCAGTGGATCCCATCACCCCACAGGACAAATAGCGGACTCTGAGGCCTGGGAGCTTCTGATGGGTCAGCTCTTCTTGATTGGACATCACCAGTATCATACATGGTGACTCACCACTGTGATGTCTCTCTGGGATGTTTCTCAAAGTTGAATACTTTGAGACGCTATGGCCCAGTTCACACAGAGTTTTTTTTTACACGTTTTTTGAAGCGGAAAACGTGCCAAAAAACGTCCAAAAATGCCTCTCATTGATTACAATGGGAGACGGAGGAGTTTTTTTTTCCCGCGAGCGGAAAAAAAGTTCCCGGGAAAAAGAAGCGACATGCCCTATCTTCGAGCGTTTACATTTCTGACTTCCCATTGACATAAATGGGAGGCAGAGAAAGTGTATTTTGCTGTGTTTTTGCCCGTGCTGCTCAATGGGCGTGAGCGAAAAACGCAGCAAAAAATGCCAACGGCGTGCAGGCAGATCAAAATCTGCCTCAAAATTCCAAACGTAATTTTGAGGCAGAATTTTCTGCCTGCAAAAAACTCAGTGTGAACATACCCTAAAAGAGGTCAGGAGCTTTAAATGGTTTATGATATCCGGAGAAAAAAACAACAACTCCTGTGCGGGAATATAACCTTATAGAACCAGTGTCTGTTGTTTAACCCCTTAACCCCTTAAAGGGAAGGTGTCATGAAATTTATTTTTTATCATATTGCTTTTAATATGATATTAACATAAATTTTATTTATTTGTGTTCTCATGTTCTACTTTTTACTGTGTTCTTACTTTTACTTCTCTATGGGGGCTACCATTTTTTTTTCATTTCTGTATGTGTCGATTAACGACACATACAGAGACGGAATACGGCACATACAACCCCATAGAGAATGCAAACGGGAGCCGTTCCATTCTCAGAAGCGTACGCCGTCTGTGTGTGAACATACTAAAACGAAGCTCGTTCTCAGAGCGAAATCCGGCGCCGTTTTCATGTGGACCGGAAGCCGCTGCCGGACAGTCAGATGACTTCCGGCCGCGGCTTCCGGCCATATGTTCAGGCGCAAGGAATAGGAGCGTAGACCAGCGGAGGGTAATTTATGTTTGTGTATGTGATGTGTGTATTATGTTCGTGTGATACTGTCTGCTGAGCCCTTTATCTAATCCTCCTACACTGTGGAGTCTCTCAGAAAATGGCGGCATGCAGTGTAGAAGGTTTGAAGGTTCAAACCCTTCCTTCTCCTGGCACTAGCCAGAAGAAGGGAGGGGGGATTGTGTGAGGACACTAGAGAGAGTGTGTCCACCCCAAATTTGCAGCATAAATCAATGAGATTGCTTTACCGCATTGACCATGCTGCAATTTTGGGAACTGCTCCCTCTAGTGCCCAGCACATGGAAATGTTATAAATTAGAATCTAATTTATAATATTTCCTGACTTGTGAAAAAATGTAAAAAAATTAAAACAATGTGTAATCACTTAAATAATAATTGTTTAACTGAAAAAAAAAAAAAAATTCTAGCGAGACATTCCCTTTAAGGACGTAGCCACTTTTGGACCAAATGACACAGCCTCATTTTTTAAATCTGACGTGTGTTACTATATGTGGTAATAACTTGGGATTGCTTTTACCTATCCAAGCGATTCTAAGATTGTTTTCTCGTGACATATTGTACTTTATGTTAGTGAAAAATTTGGTCGATATATTCAATATTTTTGCGTGAAAAACACCAAAATTTTCAGAAAATTTACAAAAAATTATCATTTTCTAAATTCAAATGTATCTGCTTGTAAGACAGAAAGCTATACCACACAAAATAGTTAATAGCTAACATTTCCCACATGTCTACTTTAGATTGGCATCGTTTTTTGAACATCCTTTTATTTTTCTAGGACGTTACATGGCTTATAAGTTTAGCAGCAATTTCTCACATTTTCAAGAAAATTTCAAAAGCCAATTTTTTTAGGGAACAGTTCAGATCTGAAGTAGCTTTGAGGGCCTTATATATTAGGAACCCCCACAAATCCCCCCATTTTAAAAACTGCACCCCTTAAAGTATTCAAAACAGCATTTATAACGTTTCTTAACCCTTTATGCGTTTTACAGGAATTAAAGCAAAGTGGAAGGGAAATTTGCAAATTTCCTTTTTTTTTTGCAGAAATTCCATTTTGATCAATTTTTCCAGTAATACTGAAGGTTTTTACCAGAGAAACACAACTGAATATTTATTGCCCTGATTCTGCAGTTTTTACAAATATCCCACATATGGCCCTAGTGCGCTACTGGACTGAAACAAATGCCCCAGAAGCAAAGGAGCACCTAGTGGATTTTAGGGCCTTCCTTATCTTAAATTATATTTCAGGCACCATGTCAGGTTAGAAGAGGTCTTGTGGTACAAAAACAAAGGAAACACCCCAAAAAAGACCCCATTTTGGAAACTACATCCCTTGAGGAATTCATTTAGGGGTGTAGTGAGCATTTTGACCACATACACTACCGTTCAAAAGTTTAGGGTCACTTAGAAATTTCCTTACTTATGAAAGAAAAGCACAGTTTTTTTCAATGAAGATAACATTAAATTAATCAGAAATACACTCTATACATTGTTAATGTGCTAAATTACTATTCTAGCTACAAACGTCTGGTTTTTAATGCAATATCTACATAGGTGTATAAAGGCACATTTCCAGCAACCATCACTCCAGTGTTCTAATGGTACAATGTGTTTGCTAACTGTGTTACAAAGCTAATGGATGATTAGAAAACACTTGAAAACCCTTGTGCAATTATGTTAGCACCGCTGTAAACAGTTTTGCTGTTTAGAGGAGCTATAAAACTGACCTTCCTTTGAGCTAGTTGAGAATCTGGAGCATTACATTTGTGGGTTCGATTAAACTCTCCAAATGGCTAGAAAAAGAGAGCTTTCATGTGAAACTCGACAGTCTATTCTTGTTCTTAGAAATGAAGGCTATTCCATGCGAGAAATTGCCAAGAAACTGAAGATTTCCTACAACGGTGTGTACTACTCCCTTCAGAGGACAGCACAAACAGGCTCTAACCAGAGTAGAAAGAGAAGTGGGAGGCCCCGCTGCACAACTGAGCAACAAAACAAGTACATTAGAGTCTCTAGTTTGAGAAATAGACGCCTCACAGGTCCTCAACTGGCAACTTCATTAAATAGTACCCGCAAAACGGCAGTGTCAACGTCTACAGTGAAGAGGCGACTCCGGGATGCTGACATTCAGGGCAGAGTGGCAAAGAAAAAGCCATATCTGAGACTGGTTAATAAAAGGAAAAGATTAATATGGGCAAAAGCACACAGACATTGGACAGAGGAAGATTGGAAAAAAGTGTTATGGACAGACGAATCGAAGTTTGAGGTGTTTGGATCACACAGAAGAACATTTTTGAGACGCAGAACAACTGAAAAGATGCTGGAAGAGTGCCTGATGCCATCTGTCAAGCATGGTGGAGGTAATGTGATGGTCTGGGGTTGCTTTGGTGCTGGTAAAGTGGGAGATTTGTACAAGGTAAAAGGGATTTTGAATAAGGAAGGCCATCACTCAATTTTGCAACGCCATGCCATACCCTGTGGACAGCGCTTGATTGGAGCCAATTTCATCCTACAACAGGACACACCTCCAAATTATGCAAAAACTATTTAGGGAAGAAGCAGGCAGCTGGTATTCTATCTGTAATGGAGTGGCCAGCGCAGTCACCAGATCTCAACCCCATAGAGCTGTTGTGGGAGCAGCTTGACCGTATGGTACGCAAGAAGTGCCCATCAAGCCAATCCAACATGTGGGAGGGGCTTCTGGAAGCATGGGGTGAAATTTCTCCCGATTACCTCAGCAAATTAACAGCTAGAATGCCAAAGGTCTGCAATGCTGTAATTGCTGCAAATGGAGCATTCTTTGATGAACGCAAAGTTTGAAGGCGAAAATTATTAGTTAAAATAAAAATCATTATTTCTAACCTTGTCAATGTCTGACTATATTTTCTAGTCATTTTGTAACCCATTTGATAAATATAAGTGTGAGTTTTCATGGATAACACAAAATTGTCTGGGTGACCCCAAACTTTTGAACGGTAGTGTAGGTATTTCATAGATTTCATTAGAATTGGGCAGTGAAAATGAAAAATTACATTCTTTTCCAATAAGATGTAGCTTTACCTCAGAATTTTTAATTTTTTCAACAAATAAATGATGAAAAGCCCGCCAACATTTGTAAAGCAAGTTCTCCAGAGTACGGAAATACCCAACATGTGGTGATAAACTGCTGTTTGGGCAAGCGGCAGGACTCAGAAAGGAAGGCACTCCATTTGGCTTTTGGAGTACAGATTTTGCTGGATTGATTTCTCTGCACCATGTTGCATTTATAAAGCTCCTAAGGTACCAGTACAGTGGAAACCCCCCAAAGGTGACTCCATTTTGGAAACTACACCCCTAGAGGAATTCATCTAGGGGTGTAGTGAACATTTTGACCCCACAGGTATTTCATAGATTTCATTAGAATTGGGCAGTGAAAATGAAAATATTTATTTTTTTCCACTAATATGTAGCTTTAGGTCAAAAAGTTTAATTTTCTCATCAAATAAAGGAGAAAATGCACCATAACATTTGTAAAGCAACTTCTCCAGAGTACATAAATACCCCATATGTGGTAATAAAGTACTGTATGAATACACATCAGGGCTCAGAAGAGAAGGAGCGCCATTTGGCTTTTGGAGAGCAGATTTTGCTGGATTGTTTTTTCTGCACCATGTCGCTTTTGCAAAGCCCCTTAGGTACCAGTACAGTGGAAACTACCCAAAAGTGACTCCACTTGGTAAACTACACCCATTGAGGAATTCATCTAGGGGTGTAGTGAGCATTTTAACCCCACAGGTGTCTCATAGATTTTATTAGAAATGGGCAGTGAAAATGAAAAATTATATTATTTTCCAATAAGAATTTCTAATTTTGTTTGTATGATTGGGTAGGGTGTATGAACCCTTAGGGACAGGTAAGGTATTCACACACCCTTGTAGGTATTTTCCACCTCAACCTGAGAACTGGTATGGTCAATACGATGATGGATTGAATGTCAGAGGGGAAATGGAAGGCGATGCTCCGCCCCACAGTAGATTCCTGGGTACCAAGACATCACCTCCTCCTCGGGGATGATAACCTGCCATGATAGAGACCTGGATATCGGCTCACAAAGATTGTTTCGTCTTCAATCAAGATGCTGGGAAAAGTTGGAAAAGTAATGGACCAAGTACAAAAGGTTGTTGAAAGGCGGGCTAAGCCATTCCAAGTCTGAGGACTGGCGGGAAGGTGTCCTTCAGGAGATAGCTGATGTCGAGTATCTAGGTCCAATAGTATACTTCCTTCCATCTCAGACCATTACCAGTAACCAGGGAGGTTTGGCGCGAGCAATGAGTCGGCTGGTGATACATTATCACCTGTAGCGCCCATGGCCGCGGGCCGTCGGGTTTACTCACCTCCCGACGCCCGCAGCCATGGATCTGTGAGCGCTGGCCTCCGTCTCCCTCCTAGGAGATGCCAGCGCTCACTTCCGCTCCGTTCGGCTGGATCCCGTAGGGTGCGCGCGCACGTTCGCGCCCGGCCTTAAAGGGCCAGCGCGCGCAATTAGGAAATCGTCATCACCATCAACTGCCACGAATTCCTGGTCTATAAGAAGGCCCCTGGCCTTCTAATCCTTGCCTGAGCGTTGTTAGTCTTTCCCAGTCTGTCTCGCAAATGGTTCCTTAGTGTCTCCCGTTCCAGCTGTTACCCGTGCCCTGTTACCGTTCCTGTATTCCGTGTTGTTCCTGTGCCTACCCGCGTTCAAGTGTCTTCTGCCACGTCAAGTGCCATCTGACACGTCAAGTGCCATCTGCCACGTCAAGTGCCATCTGCCACGTCAAGTGTCTTCTGCCACGTCAAGTGCCATCTGCCACGTCAAGTGCCATCTGCCACGTCAAGTGCCATCTGCCACGTCAAGTGTCATCAGATACTGCCCGCCATGTCTGGCGCCACTTGCCGCACCTGCCTCCATCCGTGCTGAAGCTACAGCCACCGCCCGGACTATTTCAGGTACCCAAGCATACTGTCTACCATTTACTTCTGCTTAGACTGTGACCTGGTCAGCTGCCTCCCCGCTACGGCGGAGCGGCCTAGTGGGTCCACATACCCTGTGCCCGTGACATCACCATGCCGACCCATGCTAGCCAGGGGCGACCGCCACTCGTCCCCCGCTGCGAGCGTACCGGCAGGGTTAAATAACCCTGCGTCGGTATGCTCAGCAGCTGAAGACCACCTCACCACTCCACCAACAAGGAGCAGCTGGGACCTGCCTGCCTCCCCCACCACCACGGACCGGCTCACCTCTCCTGTCCTGCCTCTCCTCCAACAACCTGCTCCTGTCTCCTGCTACGGCTCCCTGAGTTAACCCCTTGCTGAAAACCCTTCCCACTGTTGACCCTTTTACCTGATTATTAACACTTACAGGGACAGTTATATTAGGAGGGAGTGGGACAGAGATAGTGAGCGTGTGAGAATTACAAGTAACTTATGTGTATTGTGTTGTAACGTAACTTCTATGTTTAGGTAAGTGGGTGGCGGTATAATTAGGATTGTGATACCGTGTTTATACTCTACTGTGATTAGTTACTGTATTTTATATATGAGAGTGATTACTGTATGTTAATAAATATTACCTTCATTTACTATACGGTCTTATTCCCTTGAGTAGGAGCAAAAGCAATTAGATCTACGTTAGTATAAGGAAAAGGTAGGGGAACTAGGCATAACCCTAGTGACCCTGATTATAAAGGAGGTAGTAATAGTGGGTGACACTAACCAGTGAACCCCGCTATTGCCCCACCCCCTTTAACAGTACCAGTACAGTGCAACCCCTAAAAAATTACCCCATTTTGGAAAGTAGATCCCTCAAAGAATTTATTTAGGGGTGTAGTGAGCATTTTGACCCCACAAGTGTTTTGCAAACATGAGTACACAATAGATGTTGCAGATACAAAATTGCCGTTTTCCACAGATATGCCATTTCAGTGCCCAATGTGTTGTGCCCAGCTTGTACCAACGTAGACACACACCCCATAAATTGTTAAGCAGGTTCTCCAGAATACAGTAATACCCCATATGTGATCATAAATTGCCATTTGGGCACACTGCCAGGCTCAGTTGGACCACCATTTGGCTTTTGAAGCGCAGATTTTGCTTGGTGTTTTAGTGGTATTTCAGCTTATAAAGTGGGGGCATATTTAAGCTGGGCGGAGTACATCAGGGTATATGTAATCTGTGCGGAATACATCAAGGTATATGTAAACTGGGCGGAGTGCATCAGGGCATAATAGGATGATGTAATAATGGGGTGAATGAATAATCCATGGATTGGTGTGGTACGCTTTGAACCAAACTTTTATGCACAGGCTGGATTTATTGGGTATTATGCAAAATACCTGCGCTCCAGTATTGCTTAATCTTTGACTTCTTCACTAGCCCTATAAGCAGCACAAGGTCCTAAAGTTTCCTCATCTCCGCTGCATCTACATGGTCCACCTGTTGGGTCCAGCAAATGATGATGTGGGGTATTTAGTGAAATTCTATTGGACCTAAAAAATTAGTCTGTGCCGTCATTTAGCATCATTGCGTTTTGAGAGTCATAACGTGTTATTTTTCCGTTGACGGAGCTGTGTGAGGGCTTGTTTTTTGTGGAACGAGCTGTAATTTTTATTGGTTCCATTTTGGGGTACATTCGATTTTTTTTTTTATCACTATTTATTCAATTTTTGGGGAAATGAGGAAACCAAAAAACAGCAATTCTAGCACGGTTTTGTTTTTTTATTTTTTACAGTGTTCACCGTGCAGTATAAACAACATGTTAACTTTATTTTGCGGGTCGTTACAATTACAGCGACACCAAATTTATATTGTTTTTTTACGTTTCACTACATTCCCACAATAAAAATACTCTTTTCTAAACAAAATCATGTTTTAGTGTCGCCATTTTCTGACAGCCATAACTTTTTTATTTTTTAGTTGATATCGCTGCAGGAGGGCTTGTTTTATGTGTGATGAACTGTAGTTTCTATTGGTACCATTTTGCTTTACTTGCAACTTTTTGATCACTTTTTATTACATATTTTTTGAGACAAGATGATCAAAAAATAAAATGCTGTCATTGTTTTTTATAAAAAAAAATTACGGTGTTCATCGTGCGGTAAAAATAATGAGATATTGTTATAGATCAGGCCGTTCCAAACGCGGCGATACCTATTATGTATATTTTTTTTTTCATGTTTTCATTTTTTTTCTAATGATAAAGGAGTTGATCAGGGAAATAGGGCGATTATTTTTTTTATTAGTTAAAACTTTTATTTATTTATTTTTCTTTAACATTTTTTTTTACTTTTTTCACTTTTTTTTTTTTACACTTACCTGAGGACTTGAAGATCTGGTCTTCTGATCCCCGCTACGATACACTGCACTGCTTATGTAGTGCAGTGTATTGTAACGGTCATTCTTCATCTGACAGTTAGCCTATTACGTCTTGCCTCGGGCAGGACCTAATAGGCTTCCGTACGTGAGCAACCAGGAAGCCTAGCAACGACTTCCTGGTTGCCATAGCAACCATCGCCACCTGCGATTTCTCGCGGGGGGGGGGCCCGGGGGGTACAGTGGGAGCTCCCTCCCTCTGTCAACCACTTCAATGCGGAAGCCATTGACAGCCGCATTGAAGGGGTTGCAGCCGTTGCAGCAGGATGTCAGCTGTGTATTACAGCTGACAGCCGCTGAAGATGAAGCGCGCACAGCTCCTGTGCCAGCTTTATCTATAGGGCGTGACTGTACGCCCTATTGCGGGAATGCACTTTGAATTTGGACGTACAGTCACGCCCAAAAGCGGGAAGGGGTTAAAGTCCAAGCCTTCCTAGAGCCATAACTTTTTTATTTTTACGTCAATGGAGTTGTGTGTGAAGGATTAATTTTTGCGGGAGGAGTTGCAGTTTTATTGGCACCATTTAAAGTACCATATAATGGGTGAATTGGAAAAAAAGGGAGATTCCTCCTTGTTTTTTGGGGTTTAGTTTTTACTCTATATATTTACCTTCTCTTAAGGTAAAAGTAGATTTAATATCTACTTTTACCTTAAGATATGGTAAATATATACAGCCCCAGAACCAAGCCCAGTGCGTGAATACAGCACCAGAACCAAGTTCAGTGCATGAATACAGCACCAGAACAAAGCTCAGTGAGTGAATACAGCACCAGAACAAAGCTCAGTGCGTGAATACAGCACCAGAACAAAGCTCAGTGCACGAATACAGCACCAGAACCAAGCTCAGTACATATATACAGCACCAAAACAAATACACTTCAGTACAGCGATCATTTGCAAATTCAGTTAAACCCCTGCCGTATAAGTTTGTACGACATAAAACGACAGCTCCCAGTATAGCCTGAACAATGGTTAGGATATGCTGGAAGTTGCTGTTTAACAAAAATGAATGTTACAATCCATCATCTCGCTGCAGATTATACAGTGATTATAGTACTGATCAGCCACAGGGAGAATAAACATTTACATTGAGTGATTCACAGGTGACGTCTCAGATTCTTTTTCACTTTTCTTCTCCATCCGGTCCAGACCTCTGATGACTTTTCCCGGGCACAGTCTATTTCTGCAGTTTGCAGCTCAAATGTCTTCAGCTCCCCACTTTTCCAACATTTCCGCACCTATAAACGAAGATAAAATTCTCATGGTGCCACACTCTATGCATCTTAATATAATAGTATCATATACTGTGCCCCTGAATACAATCGTACCATACACTGTGCCCCTGAGTACAATACACTGCGCCCCCCAAATATAATAGTACTATACGCTGTGCCCCTGAATATAATAATAATATTCACTGTGCCCATGAATTAAATAGCGTCAAACACTGTAAAGTAAAACACCACACACACTAACAACGCCCCCAGTACATAGTGCCCCTTGTACATGGCAACAGTCACAAAGCCTCCTGTAGATAGCACCAGTTACAATGCCCTCTGTTGATAATGCCAGTTACAAAGCCCTCTGTAGATAATGCCCCTTGTAAATATTGCCCCCCAACGCTGCCTATAAAAAAAACAAAAAAATATTCTCACCTGTCCCCATTCCGTCCTCAAGCGATGCAGGACTGGTCAGAGACCAGACTGTGTCGTCCAGCGTAACGACGCAGTTGGCGTGATGATGTCATCGCGCTGACTGTGTCATCAGTAAAGCGCCGAATGAGAGGAAGTGAACGGATAGTTCCCTGTCTTGCCAGCGCTAAAGTAAGGAATTGTATCCGCATCCTGAGGACATGGATACAATTGGGTGAGAGGTCCCAAAAACCGGGGCAAACTAGGCCCCCTTCCAGCCCCAGGCACTTGCCTAGATTGCCCTCATTATAATCCGCCCCTGATCGCTGCTAAATGTGTCACAGTGAGCAAGAAAAAATGAAGGGAAGCAGCGCTCGACCCCTTCAAAACAGCTGTTCGACGGGGGTCCCGGAAATCAGACCCCAACCCATGAGCTATTGATGGCCTATCCTGAGGATAGGCCATCGATTTTTAGCAACTGGATAACCCCTTTAAGCTTATGCAATTGCTTGAAAGGCAATTACACAGGGATGTGTTTGTGTATAAGTTACCTCTAGGTGTAGGACAATATATGTTTCTCAAAGATGGAATTTTGAAGTTGCTAACATTATCTTTACCCATGATATTACTCTTTGGTCATCTTAGTAATTTTCTAACTGATTTTTGTTTAGTTTTTGTAAATCTTCTGGAAATCTGTTATAAGGTGTTATTTGGTCATCCGTTATAAAGGTGTTATTTTAACAAATTATAAGCACGCTTCTATTATAAGCACGCTTCTTCATCTCATGTGTGCTTTTCTCACAGATAGTATGGCATTGTGCTGGCCTGTGATAAAATACTCAGCAAATGGCCAGGCTAAGCTCCCCTACTCCCAGAGAGTGAAAGGGGGGGGGGGGGAATATAAGTAAGCTACCAGTCTGGCGTTAGTGACCGCCAATACACCTTTTCACGGCATCCACTAACGGGCTTTATTCTGATTGATGCATATGCCTTTTCACAGCGCTGCATCAGAATAAAACAGCGCCGCCGGGAGCAGTTACAGCTCCCTGCTGTCAGCTACCGAAGGTCCATATATGGATAGTGATGTCAGGGGAGACCCCAGAGTCGGAGTCCCGGGCAGAGCGCTACTAGCGCTTTGCATTGGCTCCATCTCTGCTCCTGACATCACTGTCCATATATGGACAGTGATGTCAGGGGTTTCCCCAGCCGGAGTCCCAGTGCAGAGCCACTTCTAGCACACTGACTGGGACTCCAGCTCTGCTCCTAACACCACTGTCCATACATGGGGAGTGATATCAAGGGCTTCCTCAGAGCAGGAGTCCTGGAGCAGAGCTCTAGTATAGGCTCTGGTCTGGGGAAGCCCCTGACATCACTGTCCATAAACAGACAGGGATTTCAGGGGCTCCTCCAGCAGAGGAAACCACGGCCAGAGTGTCGGCAATTCTCTGGCTAGGGATTCCACTCCTAGTGCGAGTCCCAATGCTATCTACAGGGTGGGGCGCTATCTACAGGGGGCTGTATCGGCATTGCTCACCTATCACCAACAATCCAGCATGGGAGAGGGACTGCGCTCCTTCATGAAGGAGTGCGGCGCACTATTTTGGTCTTCTCTCTCCTCTCCCGACGGAGCTACAGTGCCCCGCAGGCCGGAGATGACAGCCTCAGTGGCCGCATGCAGCCCACGTGTTTGAGACCCCTGCCCTATACTCTTATCCTGTGCTGAATTACACGATCCTGAGCCCCACAGAGTAGTCACATCAGTGGAGTCAGAAAATTCCATTAACAGTGTTTGAAATTGTTGCAAGTCCCGTAATGTCACAGAAAATGTCTTGCTCAGCAGCTAACTCAGGAAGTAGAGTATTCATTCTTTCTGCATTGCACCATATAGAAACTTGACAAAATTATGTTTATTTCTCTGAAGACAGCACTAGGAGCTTTTAAACATTTTCTGGTCTTTAATCTTATGCAAGTTATGTTCTTTTAATTTCTAAGACCAAGTTTACATTTTGCAGTACAGCATGTTTTTAAGGGAAAAATGTATAGCAAAATGAAGTTTTAAGAGTATCTACCGTCCTTGGACATGTCTTATTATATAAATGTTTAGTTACATTAACCCCTTCCCACCCTCACCATATATGATAGAGTGCTAAAAAACCTCCCAACTGTCCCGGATTCAGGAGGACAGTCCCAGATTCCAGGCGTTGTCCCACTGTCCCAGGTGGATGGGGGTATGTGGCGCTGTCAACTGTATCTGCGTCCTCAGGAAGCAGATACAGTTTAACCCAATTCTGAAGCAGGGAACCATCAGCTCCCTGCTTCAGAATTTGTTCAGTGCAGAGGAGCAGACAGAGCTCCTCTGCTTGCAGAGGACTCCCCGGGCACAGCGCTACTTTAAGCGCTGTGCTCGGGGAAGCCCTTGACGTCACTGTCCATATATATACAATGACGTCAGTGGCTACTCCTTAAGTGAAATCCCCGTTGCCGATGATCTGGCCAGGGACTCCGCTCCTAGAGGAAACCCCTGAGGTCACTGTCCATACATGGACTTTGACGTCAGGGGCTCCTTCTAGAGCGGAATCCCTAGCCAGAGTCGGCAACAGGGATTCCGCTCAAGGAGTAGCCACTGACGTCACTGTCCATATATGACGTCACTGTCCATATAGTGGAATCCCCGGCTTATGCAATGGCTGAGGATTCCGCTCCTAGAGGGAGTCCCAATGGCACTATCTACAGGGTTGGGTGGCGTTATCTTCAAGGGGGGTTACATAGTTACATAGTTCATACGGTTGAAAAAAGACACATGTCCATCAAGTTCAACCAAGGGATGGGAAAAGGGAAGTAAAAAATTTCTACACATAAGAGCTTATATTTTTTTGTTCTAGGAAATTATCTAAGCCTTTTTTAAAGCCATCTACTGTCCCTGCTGTGACCAGCTCCTGCGGTAGACTATTCCATAGATTCACAGTTCTCACAGTGAAGAAGGCTTGTCGCCTCTGCAGGTTGAACCTTGTTTTTTCCAGATGGAGGGAGTGCCCCCTTGTTTTTTGAGGGGGTTTAACATGGAACAGGATTTCACCATATTTTTTGTATGTGCCATTCATATATTTATATAAGTTAATCATGTCCCCCCTTAGTCGTCTTTTTTCAAGGCTAAATAGGTTTAATTCTTTTAATCTTTCCTCATAACTTAGATTCTCCATGCCTAATTGCTCTTCTTTGTATTTTTTCTAACTCCAGGGCATCCTTTCTATGAGCTGGAGCCCAGAACTGAACTGCATATTCTACATGAGGCCTCACTAATATTTTGTAAAGTGGTAATATTACATCCCTGTCCCGCGAGTCCATGCCTCTTTTAATACACAACAATATCTTGCTGGCCTTTGAAGCAGCTGATTGACACTGCATGCTGTTATTTAGTTTATGATTTACAAGTACACCCAGATCCTTCTCAACAAGTGAATCCCCCAGTGTAGCTCCCCCTAGGACATATGATGCATGCAGGTTGTTCGTCCACAGGTGCATAACTTTACATTTATCTACATTAAACCTCATTTGCCAAGTGGACGCCCAAACATTTAGTTTGTTTAAATCCGCTTGCAATTCACGAACATCTTCCATAGACTGAACTATATTACATAGCTTGGTGTCATCTGCAAAAATAGAAATAGTGCTATTAATCCCATCCTCTATATTATTAATAAATAAGTTGAATAATAGTGGTTCCAGCACTGAACTCTGGGGTACACCACTTATAACCGGTGACCATTCAGAGTAGGAATCATTGACCACAACTCTCTGGATACCGTCCTTGAGCCAATTCTCAATCCAATTACAAACTATATTTTCTAAACCTATAGTCCTTAATTTACCCATTAGGCGTCTATGGGGGACAGTGTCAAATGCCTTTGCAAAGTCCAAAAACACTATATCCACAGCGGCCCCTCTGTCTAGACTTCTGCTCACCTCTTCATAAAAACAGATCAGGTTAGTTTGACAACTTCTGTCCTTCGTAAAACCGTGCTGGCTGTTACTTATAATACTATTTTTTGTCACATAATCCTGTATATAGTCCCTCAATAGCCCCTCAAACATTTTCCCAACAATGGATGTTAAGCTTACTGGTCTATAATTACCCGGCAAAGACCGAGAGCCCTTTTTGAAAATAGGCACCACATTTGCCCTGTGCCAGTCCCTTGGCACTATACCAGTCACTAGAGAATCTAAATGTGGCACTATATACATGGGCACTGTGTCTATCTACAAGGGCACTGGCACTAGTGGCAGCTAAAGGGGCATTATACTGTATGGGGCAGCTATGGGGGCATTATGCTGTATGGGGGAATTTGCTTGGGCTTCATACTGCATGTTAGAATCTGTGTGGGCATTATACAATATGGGGGCATCTGTGTGAGCATTATAGTGCATGGGGCAGCTATTTAGTATTATACTGTGTGGGAGGCACTATGGGAGCAAGATACTGTGTGTGTGTGGGATGTTTCCTGGTTACCCACCAGGTATTGTAAATGGTTGCATGTTTTGCTCTCTTACCCTCTTGTGTGTGTCACCCGGTGTCTGTCTTGTTTGTTTGTATCCTCCTGTTTCGCTATGTCTTCCCAGTGGGCGGTGGTGAGGCTGGGTTTCCCTAGCAAACAAGGAGACCCATCAGCCCTGCACTAAGGGAGGTTCCTATTGAGCCCTGTATTAGTGCACAGATCAGGTTACCGCACTGTCACGGTGATTGGTGCAGCATCTGGATAGAAAGAGGTTAGTGAGAGAGAAGGGGTGGAGTTAGAAAAAGGCGAGAAAGTGTGAGGTAATTACAGTGGAGGGAGTTATAGGGAGTGACAATAGGTAGAAAGAAACTGAACATGAGAGTGTCTGGCTGAGTGTCTAGGAATCTAACACCACAAAGTGTCATCAAGTCAGAGGGACCTGAGAATAAGGTCTGAATAAATTATATCTAGAATATAATTATCACGGGAAGTCTGGTCGTCCCTCCACTTCTTGTGGTAATTTGAGTGAACAGTCATCTTTGAAGTAATATTTCCTGGTTATAAATATACAAGCAAGGTATGTTTATGTTATAGCCATAGCAAAGCGGTCTTAACCTCTTAACGCCGAAGGACGGATATATCCGTCCTCAGCAGCTGCTAGTTCGCGCAGGAGGACGGATATATCCGTCCTGTGATCGCGTGGGTACTGACAGTGTACACACACGATCAGCAGCAGGAGCACGGCTGTTATACACAGCCTGGCTCCTGCTGCAACTGCCGGAATCGAAGCGCGCTCCGATTCCGGCAGTTTAACCCATTAAATGCCGCTGTCAATAGTGACAGCGGCATCTAATGTGTTTGACAGAGGGAGGGAGCTCCCTCTGTCACCCCATCGGCGCCCCCGCAAACAAATCGCGGGTCGCCGTCGGGTTTCCATGACAGCCGGGGGTCTAACAAAGACCCCCAGGTCTGTCTTCCGCAACTGCCTGTTAGGCGATGCCGTAGGCATGACCTAACAGATTGCCTGTCAGTTTTACACTGACAGGCAATAATGCTTTGGTATACTAAGTATACCAAAGAATTATATATGCGATCGGTACATCGCATAGTGAAGTCCCCTGGTGGGACTAAAAAAAAATGTCAATCAGTTAAATAAAGTTTGTTAAAAAAAAAAAAATTACAGTGAAAATCAAATAAAACTTTTTTTGCCCAAAAAGTGGTTTTATTTAGTAAAAGTGTCAAAACAAATCACACATACACATATATGGTATACCCGCGATCGTAACAACTTGACCAATAAAATGAACACATTAATTAAACCGCCGGATGAACGGCGTCCAAAAAAAATGCAAAAAACAACGGCAAAATTCGCTCTTTTCTCCCATTCCCCCCATAAAATATTAAATTAAAATTAATCTATAAGTCCTATGTACCCCAAAATAGTACTGATGAAAACTACACATTGGCCCGCAAAAATCAAGCCCACATACGGACACATCAACGGAAAAATAAAAACGTTACGGCTCTTGGAATGCGGCGATGCAAAAACAAGTAATTTTTTTCTAAAAGGCTTTTTATTGTGCAAACGTAGGAAAACATATAAAACCTTTACAGATTTGGTATCCCCGCAATCGTGCCGACCCATAGAATAAAGTTAACATGTTATTTACGCTGCATAGTAAACGGCGTACATTTATAACGTGAAAATCAATGCTGGAATAGCTGCTTATTTTCAATACTCTCCTAAAATAAAGTTAATAAAAGTTAATCAATATATTATAAGCATCTAAAAATGGTACAATTACAAAATACAACTCGTCCCGCAAAAAACAAGCCCTTAGGCTGGGTTCACACGACCTATTTTCAGACGTAAACGAGGCGTATTATGCCTCGTTTTACGTCTGAAAATAAGGCTACAATACGTCGGCAAACATCTGCCCATTCATTTGAATGGGTTTGCCGACGTACTGTGCAGACGACCTGTCATTTACGTGTCGTCGTTTGACAGCTGTCAAACGACGACGCGTAAAAATACAGCCTCGTCAAAAGAAGTGCAGGACACTTCTTTGGACGTTTTTGGAGCTGTTTTCTCATAGACTCCAATGAAAACAGCTCCAAAAACGGACGTAAAAAACGCAGCGAAAACGCAGCGAAAAATGCAGCGAAAAACGCGAGTTGCTCAAAAAACGTCTGAAAAGCAGGGGCTGTTTTCCCTTGAAAACAGCTCTGTATTTTCAGACGTTTTTGGTCACTACGTGTGCACATACCCTTATACGGCGATGTCGACGGAATAAAAAAAAAATTCCGACTCTTGGAATGCGACCGTGAGAAAACAAAAAATAATCCTTCGTCATTAACGTGCAAAATGGCCCGGTCATTAAGGGGTTAAACGGGCAGTAATCATCTTATGCAATGGACTGATTTGCATGGACTTTGGACTATCTATTTACTTTACAATACCCTCTTAAATAATTGTGCCTAAGGTACTCGGACTGTCGTCAGAGTACAGCTGAGGGTGTCGGTGCGCGAAAGGTAGCAGTGCATCTGCAACGACCCGCGTAAGTGTAGCAGGGGTAGGAGGGCGTCCTCCACAAAGGAATCTGGTGCAACCCAGTGACATAGGTAATTAAAGACATGGGGATAAGCCATGTGGTAGAGAGTGGCGTCTCTGTGACCCGTGGCAGCACTATAGAAGGTGGGACCTGTGTGTCCACAGATTCCTTTGACACAAAAGGGCACGGTGCGAACTCCCGCGGAGGTCGAGTTCCCCGACCTCTGTTATTGACCGCTTTGCCGAAACTTATACGCTGCTGTTTAATAAAGAAGTTGATTGGTTGTTAGTCTGCCTACAGTGTATCATCCATAAATTCACATTACACATGGGCAGAACCAGGTGTGTATGGGCGGGGATTTGGTGGGACTAGAATTGCCGCAACACACTGCTGAAAGTTGGGAGGTATGGGCGAATGGCATGGTCCCTGTGTCAGAAGCCAGTTAATGTACATGTTAGTTTGGTGACACTGTGTTTTCCTGCCAGCGGCAGGATCAAGCTGTCACACTGATAGCCTAAGGGTATGTTCACACTGAGTTTTTTTACTAGTTTTTTTACGCAGAAACTGCGCCACAAAACTCGTCAAAAATGGCCCTAAAATGCCTCCCATTGATTTCAATGGGAGGTGGGGGCGGCATGCCCTATCTTTGGGCGTTTACGCCTCTGACCTCCCATTGACATCAATGGGAGGCAGAGAAAGCGTATTTCGCTGCGTTTTATGCCCGCAGCGCTCAATGGCCGTGGGCGAAAAACGCAGCAAAAATCGGCGTGCAGGGAGAGGAAAATTCCGCCTGCAAAAAACTCTGTGTGAACAGAATTCTGTATTCATACTGAGTCCTGTGTTCCCAGATGCAAAAGCCGTTGCTTCTGCATTCGGGTGGTTGATAGGTCATTAATAACATAACAGGCATTTCCAATGCAGATGGGGCCAGAGGCATGGAGAAAAAACATCATCATCTACTACTTACTTCTTCTCTGCATGTCTGTCTATACAGATCACTGGTACCAATGAGTGAATGGGCTGTTATCACGTGCTCCCATCTAACCTGGGCCACATAGTAAAATAAGTAAGTAGACTAAAATGTAAAAAACAAACAAACAATTAAATAAATAAAAATACATAATGAGAAAAAAACATTACAATGGAAAAAAGGAATTAAAAAAGCCCACCGAACACACACACACACACACACACACACACACACACACACACACACAGCAATATTATATCCTGCGTGACAAACACATTTTGCACAGGCATCAGGTGCTCAGGCCTTACTGCGTTCCTGGCAGAATATACATTACCTCAAGCATACAATAAATACCCCCTGCCTGTTTTACCCTGGAACTATCTGCTTTTGAGCCTTCACTAAATAATTTCTGCACATGGATGATCTAAACTTAAAGAATCACTCCACTTTTTTTTTTTTTTTTTTTTATTGCACCCTCCATTTGTACATTGGGGTTTCAGTGGGAAGCTGTGTGCAGGAATACTTACCGATCCCCGAGTCTTGTTGCTTTTCGGGGACAGTGCCGCTCACGTGATCTTCATTCTGACCTGGTCTGGAATCGCTGCTTTTCAGAAAACCAGAAATAAGGCCTCATTCACACGACAGGGTCCGAGTGTCGGCCGGGAAAATCGGCCGATTTTCCCGGCCGGTTTGCATCCGATTTGCATCCGTTCCGATTCCGTTCCGGGCCGAGTTGCCGTTTTTACCGGCCGATTTGGACCCGATTTGCATCCGTTTTTTTCCCTGTCCGTTTTAAAATCGGATGAATTTCATTTAAATTTGTTGCCACACACAGCCCTTTGTAGATAATGCCACAGCCCCCCTGGTAGGTAATGCCACCCAGCCCCCTGTTGGTGATGCCACACAGACCCCTGTAGGTAATGCCACACAGCCCCCTGTAGGTAATGCCACCCAGCCCCCTGCAGGTAATGCCACCCAGCCCCCTGTAGGTGATGCCACCCAGCCCCCTGTAGGTGATGCCACACAGCCCCCTGTAGGTGATGCCACACAGCCCCCTGTAGGTGATGCCACCCAGAACCCTGTAGGTAATGCCACCCAGCCCCCTGTAGGTAATGCCACCCAGCCCCCTGTAGGTGATGCCACCCAGCCCCCTGTAGGTAATGCCACCCAGCCCCCTGTAGGTAATGCCACCCAGCCCCCTGTAGGTGATGCCACCCAGCCCCATGTAGGCGATGCCACCCACCAGCCCCCTGTAGGTGATGCCACCCACCCTGCCCCCTGTAGGTGATGCCACCCACCCTGCCCCCTGTAGGTGATGCCAACCTGCCCCCTGTAGGTGATTCCACCCTGCCCCCTGTAGGTGATGCCACCCAGCCCCCTGTAGGTGATGCCACCCAGCCCCCTGTAGGTGATGCCACCAAGTCCCCTGTAGGTGATCTCACACAGCCCCCTGTAGGTTTCACACATCCCCCCCCCCTTCCAGGAGAAGTCACTGACTTCAATGTCCATATATGGACAGTGTAGTCACTGACTTCTCCTGAAGAGGAATTCCCTGCCACAGGTCGGGAATTCCGCTTCAGAAGTGAGTGACGTCACTGTGTCCATATATGGACAGTGTAGTCACTCACTTCTCCTGTAACGGAATCCCCGTCCATAGAGTCGGGGATTCAGCTGCAGAAGTACGTGACCTTGCTGTGTCCATATATGGACAGTGTAGTCATGCACTTCTCCTGTAGCGGCATCCCCGGCCATAGAGTCGGGGATTCCGCTGCAGAAGTGCGTGACTTCGCTGTGTCCATATATGGACAGTGTAGTCACTCACTTCTCCTGTAGCGGCATCCCCGGCCATAGAGTCGGGGATTCCGCTGCAGAAGTGCGTGACTTTGCTGTGTCCATATATGGACAGGGTAGTCATGCACTTCTCCTGTAGCGGCATCCCCGGCCATAGAGTTGGGGATTCCGCTGCAGAAGTGCGTGACTTTGCTGTGTCCATATAAGGACAGTGTAGTCATGCACTTCTCCTGTAGCGGCATCCCCGGCCATAGAGTCGGGGATTCCGCTGCAGAAGTGCGTGACTTCGCTGTGTCCATATATGGACAGTGTAGTCACGCACCTCTCCTGTAGCGGCATCCCCGGCCATAGAGTCGGGGATTCCGCTGCAGAAGTGAGTGACTTCGCTGTGTCCATATCTGGACAGTGTAGTCACGCACTTCTCCTGTAGCGGAATCCCCAATCCCCGGCCGGGGATTGGGGATTCCGACTCCTACAGCGAGCAATAAAAGACCCTCCTCCTCCTCCTCACATGCACTCTGCACTGTGAGGAGGAGGAGAGAGAGTGCGCGAGCGACGGTAGACCCAGCCATCACTCGGGACACATTCCGGTGATGGCCGGGTATTACCCGGCCCCATAGACTTCTATGGGAGCCGGGCTGCCGGGCACCCGGCCGAAAATAGAGCATGTCCTATTTTTTGACGGCCGGTTTTCCCGGCCGTCAAAAAATCGGTCGTGTGAATAGCCCCATTAGGGGTCTATTATTCCTAATGCAGCCGGGTGCCGGCCGATTTATGAACGGCCGGCACCCGGCCGGGAAACCCTGTCGTGTGAATCCCGCCTAAGGCTCTCAATGCATTCCTATGGAGCCTCGTTCTGGCTCCCATTAGAATGCATTGTGAGACTGCGTTCCAGTTTACTCAAAAGCACAGTGACTCCAGACGAGTCAGAATGAAGAACACATGAGCGGCACTAGACCCGAAAAAGGCAAGATGCGGGGATCGGTAAGTATTTTTGCACACGGCAACCCACTGAAACACCGATGTACAAATAGAGGGTGCAATAAAAAAATAAAAAAAGTGGAGTGCTTCTTTAAAGTAGGTAGATACAATTAAAACTAAAATAGTTTTTTGATATATTATACAAGATATACATATTTGGCATTGATATGCACAGGAGAATAAGGCTATGTTCACACGGAGTATTTTGGGGGAGGAATATCTGCCTCAAAATTCAGTTTGGAACTTTGAGGCAGATATTCCTCTCCCTGCACGCCGATTTTCGCGGCAATTATCGCGCCGTTTCTCGCCCGCGGCCATTGAGCGCCGCGGGCATAAAACAGCGAGAAATACGCTTTCTCCTGCCTCCCATTGAAGTCAATGGGAGGTCAGAGGCGGAAGCGCCCGAAGATAGGGCATGTCGCTTCTTTTTCCCGCGAGGCAGTTTTACTGCTCGCGGGAAAAAGACGCCGACGCCTCCCATTGAAATCAATGGGAGGCGTTCTCGGGCCGTTTTTGCCGAGTTTTGCGACGCGGTTTCCGCGTCAAAAAACTCGGCAAAATACCCCGTGTGAACATAGCCTTAGGATTCATTTCTCTGGTAAATATTATTCATTGTACAAACTACCTTAACCCTTTCAGGACTGAGCCTGTTTTGACCTTCAGGACGAAGACGATTTTTCAAATCTGACATGTGTCACTTTATGTGGTAATAACTTCGGAATGCTTTTATCTATCCAAGTGATTCTGAAATTGTTTTCTCGTGACATGTTGTACTTTATGTTAGTGAAAAAATTTGGTCGATAAATTCAATATTTTTTCAGTTCTGAATTGGCTTTGAGGGCCTTATATATTAGAAAGTCCCCACAAATCACCCCATTTTGAAAACGGCACCCCTCAAAGTATCCAAAACAGCATTCAGAAAGTGTTTTAACCCTTTAGGTGTTTCACAGGAATTAAAGCAAAGTAGAGGTGAAATTGACAAATGTAATTATTTTTTTTGCCAAAATTCATTTGTAATAAAAAAAAATCTATACCACAGAAATTTTTACCCGAGAAATGCAACTCAATATTTATTGCCCAGATTCTACAGTTTTTAGAAATATCCCACATGTGACCCTAGTGCGCTAATTTACTGAAATACAGGCCTCAGAAACAAAGAAGCACCTAGTGGATTTTGGGGCCTCCTTTTTTTAGAATATATTTTAGGTACCATGTCAGGTTTGAAGAGGTCTTGTGGGGCCAAAACAACAAGGACCCCCAAAAGTGACCCCATTTTGGAAACTACACCCCTCAAGGAATTTATCTAGGGGTATAGTTAGCATTTTTAACCCACAGTTTTTTTGCTAAATTTATTTTAATTAGTATGTGAAGATGAAAATATACTTTTTTTCTGAAAAAACGTTTTTATTTTTTCACGGAATAAAAGAGAAAAAACACCCCAACATATGTAAAGCAATTTCTCCTGATTATAGCAATACCCCATATGTGGTAATAAACTGCTGTTTGGACCTGTGTATACACAATTAGGCCCTGTTCACACAGTTTTTTGCAGGCAGAAAAAAAATATGCCTCAGAATTCTTTCTGTAATTTTGAGGCAAACTTCCAACTGCCTGCGCTTTTTTGTCTGCAGCTTTCTGTGCGTTTTTTGCCCATGGTCATTAAATCCTATGCAAGGACTGCGGCCAAAAAACACCACGAAAAACGCTCAGAAACCAGCATCGCAGGTTTTTTCTGCCTCCAATTAATTTCAATAGGAGGTCAGCGGCAGAAACAGTAGGAGTCCTTCCAGTCCCACCAATGACTGTACGTCTCAAACCTGGCCACCCACTCCCACAGAAGAAACAAGACCCTTTGAGCATAGCTCAGTCAGAAGCCATTTCTGCTAGTGTTCAGGCTTTTCTGCGGGCAGGAATCCTCACTGAAATAGTGTCCCCATGTAATACCCCATTGTACCCAGTCAAAAAGAAGACGGACAAAGGGGAACCAGCCAAATATCGTATGGTACATGATCTTCAGGTTGTCAATTCTGTTACTGTATTTAATACCCCGATTGTGCCAAATCCCCATACCTTGTTGGCCCAAATTCCTCACAATGCCACACATTTTACTGTAATTGATTTGGCAAATGCTTTATTTTCTGTACCATTACATCCTGACTGCTGGTACTTGTTTGCCTTCGCCCATTTCGGCAAACGGTACGCATGGAAGGTGCTCCCACAAGGCGCCCAGAATTCCCCTAGCACGAATACGGCTGCGATGGGCCTAGTTCTTGAAGATTGGAATCCCGACCCCGATGTGGTTCTTCTTCAATATGTAGATGATCTTTTATTGTGTTGCCCCAATCAGGATCAGTGTATCCAAACATCCCTGTCATTACTGCAGTTTTTGGCAACAAAAGGCTGTTAGGTTTCACAAGCGAAACTTCAGTTTTGTTGTACCACGGTGATATTTTTGGTCCGGCGTTGAAACGCGTAGCAACTGTTCTATACTATTGGAATAAATTTATTATTTTTCATTCATTTAAGCAGCGCCTCAATATCCAGTTTTTTAATCTCTTATTAATACTTTTGGCATCTCCTTGGAGTGTTGCGTTGGGATCTTTTATTTGCAACTTCTTGCTGCCAATTTACATCCTTATAGGTGAGCATTTCTGGTCATTTTTGCTCATTTATATCACATATGATACGCACATGTGGCGCCGTGTTTTTTCTCTATTTTAGTATCACAAGGGATTAGACACCTAACACCTGAAAGGGTGCAAGTGATCTCAACAATATCCCCACCACAAACTTTTAGTGCCCTACCTACGTTTTTAGGGCTAGTATCATATTGTCAACCCTGGGTTCGTAATGCTCTTAAAATAGCCATACACACAGCTTCCGCTTTATGAACTCCAGATTATGCCAAACACTTCAGGCTTTATTGCACTGAATTACAAGGACATGCCAGCACTGTCCTTACACAGTCACATGGTCAACAACACCGTCCTGTTGCCAACTACTCAGTTAGACGCGGCCCGGTAGCCAGAGGGGCCACATTTTGTGTCAGGGCAATAATAGCAGTGCAGGCAGTCCTGGACAAGGCAGCAGATCTTGTACTCAACCACCTTGTGACTTTTTATGCCCCCCATGATATTTCAGCAGTACTTACACAGGTTCAGCAGAAACACCTGTCTACTGCTCAACATCTGAGATTAAAATGTGCTTTGCTTCTTCCTGAGCATAAGACCATCCAGAGATGTACCACATTAAGTCTAGACTGAGCTCGCTAGCGCACCCTGGTGGTCACTGTGGAACAGGACGGCCGCATGTGCAGACATCTCTGGAGAGAAGGGCGTCGACTCGACGGCGACTACGGACGTTACACAAGCTTTACATAGGCACCTTACTAAAATACATTCTCGAGTTTTGTCTTCCATTCCAGATCCAGACAATTGTGAAGGCTCTCATAAGCTTCAGCCTGGAGAGTGGGTTGTGATAAAGAGACACGTGAGGAAAAGTCTTGACCCCTGATACGATGGTCCTTTTCAGGTGTTGCTAACCACGAGTACCTCGGTGAAACTTGAAGGAAAACCCAACTGGATTCACGCCAGCCACTGTAAAAAGGTTCTACATCCCTAGGAGTAGGACACGGAAGAACTCTAAAATCATGAAATTGCTTACTTACTTAAAAGTGTGGTCTGTAATATGCTGGTTAAGGACGGCTGCCTATGCTGCTGCTCATTTGACTAAACAAATAATAACTAACAAACCAGAAACTCTAACGCCCCTCTGTAAAACCGGTGCCTTTTCAGGATGCATGTATGATATTACACAGATACAGTGGAACAACCAAACCATTGTGTTTCTTCCTAATCTAGAAGAAACTATTAGTACAGTATAGGTACCAGAACCTTTAGTGTACGAAAATCTTATTTTGCCCTTGAATAAACTTAGGGAAATATTACAAGGGTCTGTCCAGGTGAGGAAAATGATGAATCCAGCTACCTTACTGCCTTTGGAGCATGGGCGAGAAGATACAGGTTATTTGATCTAAATTTCTTCCTTCTATGGAAGATCTTGATAGAATGGCCCTTATGGCCCAGGAGACTGTGGGCTTTTCACATGTCAAGGATTCACCATTACATAACCCTGACTTTATTCTCTTTGTGGATGGTTCAAGATACTTCGAGGATGGTAATTTCCATACAGGATATGCAGTAGTAGATACACAAGTAGTACACAAAGCCGAGGCACTACCATCACACATGTCAACATAGGAAGCGGAGTTGAAAGCTCTCGCAGAAGACTGTAGGTTAGCAAAAGATAAGACAGTTAACATATATACAGACTCAAGGTATGCTTTTGGGATTGCTCATGATTATGGCCCTATATGGAAAGCTAAAGCATTCCTCACGTCAGCAGGCACACCTATGAAATACTCAGACCTGGTGTAAAGGATCTGCCAGGCACTGCGGGGTTAACTCCCAGAACTAATCAGTCAGCACCTGAGAATACATCCCTGAGACTGACTCCTGCTTCCACCATTCAGGCTGGCAGGCTTAGGAGTGGGAGAGCCTATCGTAACCTGGCCAGACTCAGCTAGCTCCCGCCCTCGGTCTATTTAAGCCTGCACTTCCTGTCCCTCGGTGCTTGTTATTGCTTTGGTTTCCTTCCTTGTGGTTCCTGGCCCAGCTACAGCTCCTGCTATTTTTGATCCTGCTCCATACCGACCCTGGCTTACCGACTACTCTTCTGCTTTTCGTTTTGTACCTCGCACACTCCTGGCTTGACTCGGCTCGTTCACCACTCTGGTTGCTCACGGTGTTGCCGTGGGCAACGGCCCCTTTTCCTTGCTTGTGTTCCTTGTATGTTTGTCGTGTTTGTCGTGCACTTACTGAGCGCAGGGACCGCCGCCCAGTTGTACCCCGTCGCCTAGGGCGGGTCGTTGCAAGTAGGCAGGGACAGAGTGGCGGGTAGATTAGGGCTCACTTGTCCGTCTCCCTACCCCCTGCCGTTACATAATAACAAGCCCATACCTAGTCTACCCCTGGTCCCTGACACCACTATGGATCCCCGTGAGACCCTGGCTCAGCAAATGCAGGGTCTCTCCCTACAGGTCCAGGCCCTGGCTCAGAGGGTCAACCAGCCTGATGCTACCCTGGTAGTTCCCCGCACCGCACCTCTTGAACCCCACCTCAAGTTGCCCGACCGGTTCTCAGGGGACCGGAGGACTTTTCTCTCCTTTCGGGAGAGTTGTAGGCTTTATTTTCGTTTAAAGCCTCATTCCTCAGGTTCTGAGAGCCAGCGGGTGGGTATAATTATGTCCCGGCTCCAGGAAGGGCCCCAAGAGTGGGCCTTCTCCTTGGCTCCTGACGCCCCTGAACTTTCCTCCGTTGATTGTTTCTTTTCTGCTCTCGGACTTATTTATGACGAGACTGACAGGACTGCCTTTGCCGAGAGTCAGCTGGTGACCTTAAGTCAGGGTAAGAGACCTGTTGAGGAGTATTGCTCTGACTTTCGGAAGTGGTGCGTAGCTTCTCGGTGGAATGACCCTGCCTTAAGGTGCCAGTTTAGGTTGGGTCTGTCCAATGCCCTGAAAGACCTGCTAGTTAGCTATCCCTCTTGTGACTCCCTAGACCAGGTTATGGCTTTAGCGATACGACTTGACCGACGTCTCAGGGAACGACAACGTGAACGTTTATGTGTTTTCTCCTCCGACTCCCCCATGATGCCTCCCGAAGCTCCGTTGCTTCGTTCCTCCCCGAAAGATTCAGAGATACCTATGCAACTCGGGGCCTCCGTGTCCCCCCAACAACGTAGAGAATTCCGCAGGAAGAATGGTCTCTGCTTCTACTGTGGGGACGACAAGCATCAAGTGAACAACTGTCCTAAGCGTAAGGTTGCAGCCAGAGAACTTCCGCGTCTAAGTGATCATCGGGGAGGTCACTTGGGCGCACAGGTATTTCCCGTAAATATGAAACGTACTAAGATCTTGCTTCCCTTTCAGGTCTCTTTTGGTGGTAGGTCTGCTACCGGCAGTGCTTTCGTGGATTCAGGGTCCTCTACTAATATCAT
Source organism: Rhinoderma darwinii (assembly GCF_050947455.1). Lineage (NCBI taxonomy): Eukaryota > Metazoa > Chordata > Amphibia > Anura > Rhinodermatidae > Rhinoderma > Rhinoderma darwinii. The sequence goes on along the minus strand of NC_134691.1, from coordinate 159,285,382 downwards.
GTCTGTGGAATTTGCTATGTCCCTTGCTATGCCTCTTATTGATTTGCCTAAACCTGTCCCGGTAGTGGGTATCGACTCCACTCCTCTTGCTAATGGTTATTTTACACAGCATACCCCTGTTTTTGAACTCCTTGTTGGCTCCATGCATTTGGAGCAATGCTCTGTACTGTTGATGCAGGGATTATCGTACGATTTGGTGCTAGGTCTTCCCTGGTTGCAGTTGCATAATCCTACGTTTGACTGGAATACTGGGGAGCTAACCAAATGGGGTAATGAATGTTGTACGTCATGTTTTTCTGTTAATTCTATTTCTCCCCCTAAGGAGGCGAATACGCTACCCGAGTTTGTTCAGGACTTCGCTGATGTTTTCTCTAGGGAGGCCTCCGAAGTGTTACCTCCTCATAGAGAATACGATTGCGCTATCGAATTGGTACCAGGAGCTAAGCTTCCTAAGGGTAGGATATTTAATCTTTCTTGTCCCGAACGTGAAGCTATGAGAGTGTATATCCAGGAATCCCTGGCCAAGGGTTACATTCGTCCCTCTTCTTCTCCGGTAGGTGCTGGCTTCTTCTTCGTGGGGAAGAAGGATGGTGGTCTTAGGCCATGCATTGACTACCGTAGCCTGAATAAGGTCACGGTAAGGAACCAGTATCCCCTTCCTTTGATTCCTGATCTCTTTAATCAGGTTCAGGGGGCCCAATGGTTTTCTAAATTGGATCTACGGGGGGCGTATAACCTTATTCGCATCAAAGAGGGGGATGAGTGGAAGACTGCGTTTAACACGCCCGAAGGCCATTTCGAATACCTCGTCATGCCCTTTGGGTTGTGTAATGCCCCTGCGGTCTTCCAGAATTTCATAAATGAGATTTTGAGAAATTACCTGGGGATTTTTCTGGTAGTGTACCTTGATGACATACTGGTGTTTTCCAAGGACTGGTCCTCCCACGTGGAGCATGTCAGGAAGGTGCTCCAGGTCCTTCGGGAAAATAAACTGTTTGCCAAAACCGAAAAATGTGTGTTTGGGGTACAGGAGATTCCATTTTTGGGTCAAATCCTCACTCCTCATGAATTCCGCATGGACCCCACCAAGGTTCAGGCTGTGGCGGAATGGGTCCAACCTGCCTCCCTGAAGGCGTTACAGTGTTTTTTGGGGTTTGCTAATTATTACAGGAGATTTATTGCTAACTTCTCGGTCATCGCTAAGCCCCTTACGGACCTCACTCGCAAAGGTGCTGATCTCCTCCACTGGCCTCCTGAGGCTGTCCAGGCTTTTGAGGTCCTTAAGAAGTGCTTTGTCTCGGCCCCGGTGCTGGTTCAGCCCAACCAAATGGAGCCATTTATCGTGGAAGTTGACGCATCTGAGGTGGGAGTGGGGGCTGTCTTGTCCCAGGGTACCAGGTCCCTCACCCATCTCCGCCCCTGTGCCTACTTCTCCAGGAAGTTTTCGCCAACTGAAAGTAACTATGATATTGGCAACCGCGAACTCTTAGCCATTAAATGGGCATTTGAAGAGTGGCGCCACTTCCTGGAGGGGGCTAGGCACCAGGTAACGGTCCTTACCGACCACAAGAATCTGGTGTTCCTAGAATCTGCCCGGAGGCTAAACCCGAGACAAGCTCGATGGGCGTTATTTTTTACCAGATTCAATTTTTTGGTTACCTATAGGGCTGGGTCTAAAAATATTAAGGCTGATGCACTGTCGCGTAGCTTCATGGCCAGCCCTCCTTCGGAGGAAGATCCTGCTTGTATTTTGCCTCCAGGTATAATCATTTCCTCGATCGATTCTGATTTAGTCTCTGAAATTGCTGCTGATCAAGGTGCAGCTCCCGGGAACCTTCCTGAGAACAAGCTGTTTGTTCCCCTGCAATTCCGGCTAAGGGTACTTAGGGAAAATCATGACTCCGCACTATCTGGCCATCCAGGCATCCTGGGTACCAAACACCTCATTACCAGAAATTATTGGTGGCCTGGGTTGCCTAAAGACGTTAAGGCCTACGTCGCCGCTTGTGAGGTTTGTGCTAGGTCCAAGACTCCCAGGTCCCGACCAGCGGGCTTACTGCGTTCGTTGCCCATTCCCCAGAGACCTTGGACACATATCTCCATGGATTTTATCACCGATTTGCCTCCATCCCAAGGCAAGTCGGTGGTGTGGGTGGTGGTGGACCGCTTCAGTAAGATGTGCCACTTTGTGCCCCTCAAGAAACTACCCAACGCCAAAACGTTGGCTACCTTGTTTGTCAAACACATCCTGCGTCTCCATGGGGTCCCTGTCAATATTGTTTCGGACAGAGGGGTACAATTTGTTTCATTGTTTTGGAGAGCCTTCTGTATGAAGTTGGGGATTGATCTGTCCTTCTCCTCTGCCTTCCATCCTGAAACCAATGGCCAAACGGAGAGGACTAATCAGTCTCTAGAACAATACTTAAGGTGTTTTGTCTCTGACTGTCAATTTGATTGGGTCTCTTTCATTCCCCTCGCCGAATTTTCCCTTAATAACCGGGTCAGTAACTCGTCTGGGGTCTCTCCTTTTTTTTGTAATTTTGGGTTTAATCCACGGTTCTCCTCCGTTTCACCTGGTAGTTCCAACAATCCTGAGGTAGAGGACGTTCATCGGGAACTGTGCACAGTCTGGGCCCAGGTTCAGAAAAACCTAGAGGTGTCCCAGAGCGTACAAAAAACTCAGGCTGATAAAAAACGTTCTGCTAACCCCCTGTTTATGGTCGGGGATCTGGTGTGGTTGTCGTCTAGGAACTTGCATCTCAAGGTTCCGTCCAAGAAGTTTGCTCCCCGGTTTATTGGGCCGTATAAGGTCATTGAGGTCCTCAATCCTGTCTCCTTCCGGCTGGAGTTACCCCCATCTTTTCGGATACACGACGTGTTTCATGCCTCCCTCCTCAAACGCTGCTCCCCGTCCTTGGCTCCCTCGAGGAGACCTCCTGTTCCCATCCTCACCCCGGAGGGGGTGGAATTCGAGGTGGCCAGGATTGTGGACAGCAAGATGGTCCAAGGCTCCCTCCAGTACCTGGTCCATTGGAGAGGATACGGGCCCGAGGAGAGGACTTGGGTACCCGCCCGGGATGTTCACGCTGGGGTATTGGTCAGGAGGTTCCACCTGCGTTTCCCCAGTAAGCCAGGTCCACTTAGAAAGGGTCCGGTGGCCCCTCATAAAAGGGGGGGTACTGTAAAGGATCTGCCAGGCACTGCGGGGTTAACTCCCAGAACTAATCAGTCAGCACCTGAGAATACATCCCTGAGACTGACTCCTGCTTCCACCATTCAGGCTGGCAGGCTTAGGAGTGGGAGAGCCTATCGTAACCTGGCCAGACTCAGCTAGCTCCCGCCCTCGGTCTATTTAAGCCTGCACTTCCTGTCCCTCGGTGCTTGTTATTGCTTTGGTTTCCTTCCTTGTGGTTCCTGGCCCAGCTACAGCTCCTGCTATTTTTGATCCTGCTCCATACCGACCCTGGCTTACCGACTACTCTTCTGCTTTTCGTTTTGTACCTCGCACACTCCTGGCTTGACTCGGCTCGTTCACCACTCTGGTTGCTCACGGTGTTGCCGTGGGCAACGGCCCCTTTTCCTTGCTTGTGTTCCTTGTATGTTTGTCGTGTTTGTCGTGCACTTACTGAGCGCAGGGACCGCCGCCCAGTTGTACCCCGTCGCCTAGGGCGGGTCGTTGCAAGTAGGCAGGGACAGAGTGGCGGGTAGATTAGGGCTCACTTGTCCGTCTCCCTACCCCCTGCCGTTACACCTGGTATTAGTCTTAATGGAAGCCCTAATAGAACCTACTCAGGTAGCCATTATAAAAATAAAAGCACACACTAAGGTAAACAGCATGGAAACCAAGGGTAATAATTTAGCAGATAGAGCAGCAAAAGACGCAGCCAAAACATCTGCCACCCCCTTGCTACCACAATGACTGTACTACACCCGGAGGATGTGCGTGACTTTGTTAACCCTAAAATGTTACAAGTTCTACTGAAACAAGCCAGCCCAGAGGAACAGCGGACATGGCAGGAAAAAGGTGCCGTCCAAAGAGGAGATGGGTTATGGACTTGGAGAGACAAGCTCTGCCTACCTAGAACGTTACATCTTATGATGGCCCATGTAACTCACGGTAAGATACATCAGTCAAAAACAGCCATGAGTGACACGGCAAATAGCTGGTTTCAGCTTGATGACCTCAAAATTCACCCAGGGATGTATGATATGTGCTCACAATAATGTGGGAAGAACTGTAAAAGTACCCCAGAAACATACCCCAAGACCTTTGTATCCTTTTCAGAGACTACAGATCGATTACATCCAAACACCAAAGGTGGGAATTTATGAATACGTACTTGTGTGCATTGATTTGTTTTCAGGTTGGTCAGAAGCTTTCCCAGTGGCCAAAGCGACTGCAATATCCACTGCCAAGAAAATAATGGCTGAAGTGGTATGCCGGTATGGAGTACCCGAGGTAATTGAGAGTGACAGAGGCTCTCACTTTACAGGAGAGGTAATGACTCAGATCATGACAGCTTTAGGAATAGACCAAGCATTCCATACACCATACCATCCACAAAGAAGTGGGAAGGTCGAGAGGTTAAATGGGACTCTAAAATTAAAAATCCAAAAGGCAATGGTGGATACCGGGAAACCATGGACCGAGTGTTTACTATTAGCCCTCTTTTCGGTGAGATATATAACCAACAAAAGGACAGGGTTGAGTCCCTATGAAGTTTTATTTGGCTCAGTTTCTAGGCTAGCATGTTATTTTCCACAGTTGCTTCAAATGCAGTATAGTAGGTTTACCGATTATGTACAAACTATCACGTTGGGTACGTGGACGCACTGGACCATACCGCCTTGATGAAATGGCAGCTGGCCAACAGTACACGAGTCACAGTCTATAGTTCGTATAGTGTACCTGTGGTAGATCAGACAGTAGCAAGACAGGCTCGGCTGGGACTAGGCAGCAGGCACTCTCCAGGAGTGGTGTAGCAGGACAGGCGTGGTACATAGCACAGCACGACTTCAGCTCAACACGGTACTTGACCAGGATAGCACAGGATACAGGTTACAGGTGGCAGGAACGGGAAACACCTGGAACTGGAAAACGATAGGAGTCCATTTGCTTAGACAGACTAGGGTGGACAAAAAGGCTCAGGCATTGCAGCGAGGGGCACAGTCTTTCTTATAGCCCAGGGTGCTCTGGGAGCAATCAGCTCAATCTCCCACCTGTGTGCGCTTTGGCTCCTTAAGTCTAGACTGAGCTCGCGAGCGCACCCTGGTGATCACTGTGGAACAGGACGGCCGTATGTGCAGACATCTCTGGAGAGAAGGACGTCGACTGGACAGCGACTACGGACGTTAAACAAGCTTTACATGGGCACCTTTCTAAAATACATTCTCGAGTTTTGTCTTCCATTCCAGATCCAGACGATTGTGAAGGCTCTCATAAGCTTCAGTCTGGAGAGTGGGTGGTGATAAAGAGACACGTGAGGAAAAGTCTTGACCCCATATACGATGGTCCTTTCCAGGTGTTGCTAACCACAAGTACCTCTGTGAAACTTGAAGGAAAACCCAACTGGATTCACGCCAGCCACTGTAAAAAGGTTCTTCATCCCTAGGAGTAGGACACGGAAGAACTCTAAAATCACGAAATTGCTTATTTACTTAAAAGTGTTGTCTGTAATATGCTGGTTATGGACAACTGCCTATGCTACTGCTCATTTGACTAAACAAATTGTAATGATGGGGGTAAGGAAACAAACAAGTGAGCCCTAATCTACCCGCCACTCAGTCCCTGCCTACTTGCAACGACCCGCCCTAGGCGACGGGGTACAACTAAGCGACGGTCCCTACGCTCAATAAGTGCACGACAGACAAACAGACAAGGGTACACAGAAGCAAGGGAAAAGGGGCAGTTGCCCACGGCAACACCATGAACAACAAGAGTGGTGAACGAGTCGAGTCAAACCAGGAGTGTACGAGATACAAAACGCAGAGCAGGAGAGTAGTGAACAAGCCGAGTAAAACCAGGAGTGTACGAGGTACCAAACGCAGAGCAGGAGAGTAGTCAGTAAGCCAGGGTCAATATGAAGCAGGGACAAATAGTTCAAGTAGTTGCAGCAGGGCCAGGAAACCAAACGAGAAGAATCACAAGCAAGGGGGAACAGGAAAGGCAGGTATAAATAGACAGAGGGCGGGAGCTAGCTCCGTCTGGCCAGGCTGTGATAGGCTCTCCCACTCCTAAGCCTGCCATCCTGAGTGGTGGAAGATGGAGTCAGTCTCACCGACATAGAAGCAGGTGCAGACTGATTACCTGTGGGCTTTGACACAGAAGCTGTGCCTGGCAGATCCTTAACAGTACCCCCCCTTTTATGAGGGGCCACCGGACCCTTTCTAGATGGACCTGGTTTATTGGGGAAACGAAGGTGGAACCTCCTGACCAATACCCCAGCGTGAACATCCCGGGCGGGTACCCAAGTCCTCTCCTCAGGCCCGTATCCTCTCCAATGGACTAGGTACTGGAGGGAGCCTTGGACCATCTTGCTGTCCACAATCTTGGCCACCTCGAATTCTACCCCCTCAGGGGTGAGAACGGGGACAAGGGAGGGAGGGAGCCAAGGACGGGGAGCAGCGTTTAAGGAGGGAGGCATGAAACACGTTGTGTACTCGAAAAGATGGGGGCAACTCCAGTCGGAAGGAGACAGGATTGAGGACTTCAATGACCTTGTACGGCCCTATAAACCGGGGAGCAAACTTCTTGGACGGGACTTTAAGGCGCAAGTTCGTTGACCATAGCCACACCAGATCCCCGACCATAAACAAGGGGTTAGCAGAATGTCTTCTATCTGCCTGAGTTTTTTGTATGCTCTGGGACGCCTCTAGGTTCTGTGCACAGTTCCCGATGAACGACCTCTACCTCGGGATTGTTGGAACTACCAGGTGAAACGGAGGAGAACCGTGGATTAAACCCAAAATTACAGAAAAAAGGGGAGACCCCTGACGAGTTACTGACCCGGTTATTAAGGGAAAATTCGGCGAGGGGAATGAATGAGACGCAGGATGTGTTTGACAAACAAGGTAGCTAACGTCTTAGCATTGGGTAGTTTTTTGAGGGGCACAAAGTGGCACATCTTACTGAAGCGGTCTACTACAACCCACACCACCGACTTGCCTTGAGATGGAGGCAAATCGGTGATAAAATCCATGGAGATATGGGTCCAAGGTCTCTGGGGAATGGGCAAAGAACGTAGTAAGCCCGCTGGTCGGGACCTGGGAGTCTTGGACCTAGCACAAACCTCACAAGCGGCGACGTAGGCCTTAACGTCTTTAGGCAACCCAGGCCACCAATAGTTTCTGGCAATGAGGTGCTTGGTACCCAGGATGCCTGGATGACCAGATAGTGCGGAGTAATGATTTTCCCTAAGTACCCTTAGCCGGAATTGCAGGGGAACAAACAGCTTGTTCTCAGGTAGGTTCCCGGGAGCTGAACCTTGATCAGCAGCAATTTCAGAAACTAAATCAGAATCAATAGAGGAAATGATTATACCTGGAGGCAAAATACAAGCAGGATCTTCCTCCGAAGGAGGGCTGGCCATGAAGCTACGCGACAGTGCATCAGCCTTAATATTTTTAGACCCAGCCCTACAGGTAACCAAAAAGTTGAATCTGGTAAAAAATAATGCCCATCGTGCCTCTCTCTGGTTTAGCCTCCGGGCAGATTCTAGTAAAACCAGATTCTTGTGGTCTGTAAGGACCGTTACCTGGTGCCTAGCCCCCTCCAGGAAGTGGCGCCACTCTTCAAATGCCCATTTAATGGCTAAGAGTTCGCGGTTGCCAATATTATAGTTACTCTCAGTGGGCGAAAACTTCCTGGAGAAGTAGGCACAGGGACGGAGATGGGTGAGGAACCTGGTACCCTGGGACAAGACAGCCCCCACTCCCACCTCGGACGCGTCAACCTCCACGATAAATGGCTCCATTTGGTTGGGCTGAACCAACACCGGGGCCGAGATAAATCACTTCTTAAGGACCTCAAAAGCTTGGACAGCCTCAGGAGGCCAGCGGAGGAGATCAGCACCCTTGCGAGTGAGATTCGTAAGGGGCTTAGCGATGACCGAGAAGTTAGCAATAAATCTCCTGTAATAATTAGCGAACCCCAAGAAGCACTGTAACGCCTTCAGGGAGTCAGGTTGGACCCATTCCGCCACAGCCTGGACCTTGGTGGGGTCCATGCAGAATTCATGAGGAGTGAGGATTTGACCCAAAAATGGTATCTCCTGCACCCCAAACACACATTTTTCGGTCTTCGCAAACAGTTTGTTTTCCCGAAGGACCTGGAGCACCTTCCTGACATGCTCAATGTGGGAGGACCAGTCCTTGGAAAACACAAGTATGTCATCAAGGTACACTACAAGAAATACCCCCAGGTAATCTCTTAAAATCTCATTTATGAAATTCTGGAAGACTGCGGGAGCATTACACAACCCAAAGGGCATGACGAGGTATTCGAAATGACCTTCGGGCGTGTTAAACGCAGTCTTCCACTCATCCCCCTCTTTGATGCGGATAAGGTTATACGCCCCCCGTAGATCAAACTTAGAGAACCATTGGGCCCCCTGAACCTGATTAAAGAGATCAGGAATCAAAGGAAGGGGATACTGGTTCCTTACAGTGACCTTATTCAAGTTACGGTAGTCAATGCATGGCCTAAGACCACCATCCTTCTTCCCTACGAAGAAGAAGCCAGCACCTACCGGAGAAGTAGAGGGGTGAATGTAACCCTTGGCCAGGCATTCCTGGATATACTCTCTCATGGCTTCACGTTCGGGACAAGAGAGATTAAATATCCTACCCTTAGGGAGCTTAGCTCCTGGTACCAAATCGATAGCGCAATCGTATTCTCTATGAGGAGGTAACACTTCGGAGGCCTCCTTAGAGAAAACATCAGCGAAGTCCTGAACAAACTCAGGTAGCGTGTTCACCTCCTCAGGGGGAGAAATAGAATTAACAGAAAAACATGACGTCAAGCATTCATTACCACATTTGGTAAGATCCCTAGTATTCCAGTCAAACGTGGGATTATGCAACTGCAACCAGGGAAGGCCTAAAACCAAATCGGACGATAATCCCTGCATCAACAGTACAGAGCACTGCTCCAAATGCATGGAGCCAACAAGGAGTTCAAAAACAGGGGTATGCTGTGTAAAATAACCATTAGCAAGAGGAGTGGAGTCGATACCCACTACCGGGACAGGTTTAGGCAAATCAATCAAAGGCATAGCTAGAGACATAGCAAATTCCACAGACATGATATTAGCAGACGACCCTGAATCCACGATGGCACTGCCGGTAGCAGACCTACCACCAAAAGAGACCTGAAAGGGAAGCAAGATTTTATTACGTTTCATATTTACGGGAAATACATGTGCGCCCAAGTGACCTCCCCGATGATCACTTAGGCGCGGAAGTTTTCCGGCTGCTTATTCTTACGCCTAGGACAGGTGTTCACTTGATGCTTGTCATCCCCACGATAGAAGCAGAGACCATTCTTCCTGCGGAACTCTCTACGTTGTTGGGGGGACACGGAGGCCCCGAGTTGCATAGGTACCTCCGAGTCTTCCGTGGAAGAACGAAGCAACGGAACCTCGGGAGGCATCATGGGGGAGTCAGAGGAGAAAGCACAAAAACGTTCACGTTGTCGTTCCCTGAGACGTCGGTCAAGTCGTACCGCTAAAGCCATAACCTGGTCTAGGGAGTCAGAAGAGGGATAGCTAACTAGCAGGTCTTTCAGGGCGTTCGACAGACCCAACCTAAACTGGCACCTTAAGGCAGGGTCATTCCACCGAGAAGCTACGCACCACTTCCTAAAGTCAGAGCAATACTCCTCAACAGGTCTCTTACCCTGACGTAAGGTCACCAGCTGACTCTCGGCAAAGGCAGTCCTGTCAGTCTCGTCATAAATGAGTCAGAGAGCAGAAAGCGAAAATAGAGCCTACAACTCTCCCGAAAGGAGAGAAAAGTCTTCCGGTCCCCTGAGAACCGGTCAGGCAACTTGAGGTGGGGTTCAAGAAGTGAGGTGAGGGGCACTACCATGGTAGCATCAGGCTGGTTGACCCTCTGAGCCAGGGCCTGGACCTGTAAGGAGAGACCCTGGATTTGCTGAGCCAGGGTCTCAAGGGGGTCCATAGTAGTGTGAGGGACCAGGGTAGACTAGGTATAGGGCTTGTGATTATGTAATGATGGGTGTAAGGAAACAGACAAGTGAGCCCAAATCTACCCGCCACTCAGTCCTTGCCTACTTGCAACGACCCGCCCTAGGCGACGGGGTACAACTGGGCGACGGTCCCTACGCTCAATAAGTGCACGACAGACAAACAGACAAGGGTACACAGAAACAAGGGAAAAGGGAAAAGGGGCAGTTGCCCACGGCAACACCGTGAGCAACAAGAGTGGTGAACGAGACGAGTCAAACCAGGAGTGTACGAGGTACAAAACGCAGAGCAGGAGAGTAGTGAACAAGTCGAGTCAAACCAGGAGTGTACGAGGTACCAAACGCATGTCCTAGTGACATGTCAAAAGTTCTGATCGATGGGGGTCCGGGCACTGAGACCCCACCAATCGCGAAAACAAAGTGGCAGAAGCGCTCAGGTGAGTGAGGAGTTACTTTGTTTCTGATCGTCTTTCCTCTGATAGCCGAGCAAGCGGTGTACGGGCTCAATAGAAAGCCTGTGAGTCCGTACACCACTTAGAGGAAAGACGATCAGAAATTAAGTGGAACAGTGCTCTCCCGAGCACTCCTGCCGCTTTGTTTTAGTGATCGGTGGGGTCTCAATGATCGGACGCCCATCGATCAAAACTTCTGGCATATCACTATGACATGCCAAAAGATTTTTAAAAGTTTAGTTACCCCTTGGGGACTGAATTTATTGGTCTGAATTAATGTATGCGCCTGGGGTCCTAATTTGCTTAGGAGTTTGGTCTCGAGTATAAAACAACTTAGGGTGTTTAGTTTCTGAATTTTTGTGTTGCTATTTCTCATCAGGAAACTCTGCAGTCATCAGGAGGGTGTCGCCATAGCGGTCTGTGTTAGATGGAGAAGAAATGAGAACGACTCCCATCGGAAAAGACATCACTCTTGAGTCATTGAATTTATAGATCTGTCCCCTCCCCTGACATGTCCATTATAGGAAATCCTTGTATTCTATAAAAAGCCTTTGTGTACCCAGGACTAATAGACAAATGCGTGTTACTATTCCCATTGTCAGAAGGATGTGTCCCTACACAGTGTGATACTGTCAGCAATGGTTGGAGACTGTCAGTATATAGGGACACAGCCCTTTGACAAGGGGAATCGTAACACCCATTTGTCAATGCTCGCACAAAAAGGTGGTGTTTAATATAGACACGACATGGCAGGGCGTGGTGGAGAGGGGGGCCCAAGCTTGTGGAACAGCCCAGGGCCTATGGTCTACTTAATCCTCCACTGCCAACAGGATACCAAGTCAATGTCTATAGTTCAGATACTGTACCTGTGGTAATTCAGACAGTAGCGATGGTAGGCTCGGTTGGGACCTTGGCAGCAGTGAGACACCAGGCGCGATGTAACACAGAAGGCGTATACGGCACAACATGACTCCAACTCTCTATGGCACCAGGGACAAGGTAGCACGTGATACAGGTACGGAAACACTGGGAACTGGAAAACACTAAGGGACGGTTTGCAAATACTAACACGGGTAAACACAACAACGCTCAGGCAATGAGGGAAGGGGCAGGGCCTTTCTTATAGTCCATTGTGAGTATGGGCTAATTACATATTAAATTCTTGTGCACGCGCTGGCCCTTTAAGGCAGAGCACGAGCAAGCAAGCGCACCCTATGGGACACCGCAGAATGAAGCGGAAGTGAGCGCTGGCATCTGAGGAGGAGATGCAGGCCAGCTCTCACTGATCCATGGCTGCGGCAGTTTGGAGGTGAGTAATCCGTGTCCATGGGTGTTAAACTGAGGTTGATAACTCTGAACTTGCCATTGGGTTTCTTTAATAGAAATGGGGGTGGGGGAGTAAAAACTCCTTCCAATCTCTGCCAGCGGAACAGGGACATCCTTCTGAATCTAGGATTGGACTTCCCCCTAGTAAGGCCTGTCTTTTGAAGAAAGAGAAAGAGAGTGTAATGATGGGGGTAGGGAAACAGACAAGTGAGCCCTAATCTACCCGCCACTCAGTCCCTGCCTACTTGCAACGACCCGCCTTAGGCGACGGGGTACAACTGGGCGACGGTCCCTACGCTCAATAAGTGCACGACAGACAAACAGACAAGGGTACACAGAAGCTAAGGTAAATGGGGCAGTTGCCCACGGAAACACCGTGAGCAACAAGAGAGGTGAACGAGCCGAGTCAAACCATGAGAGTACGAGGTACCAAACGCAGAGCAGGAGAGTAGTCAGTAAGCCAGGGTCTGTATGAAGCAGGGACAAATAGTTCAAGAAGCTGCAGCAGGGCCAGGAAACTAAACGAGAAGAATCACAAGCAAGGAGGAACAGGAAAGGCAGGTATAAATAGACAGAGGGCGGGAGCTAGCTCCGTCTGGCCAGGCTGTGATAGGCTCTCCCACTCCTAAGCCTGCCATCCTGATTGGTGGAAGATGGAGTCAGTCTCACAGACATAGAAGCAGGTGCAGACTGATTACCTATGGGCGTAAATACAGAAGCTGTGCCTGGCAGATCCTTAACACAAATAATAACTAACAAACCAGAAACTCTAACACCCCTCGGTAAAACCGGTGCCTTTTCAGGATGCATGTATGATATTACACAGATACAGTGGAACAACCAAACCATTGTGTTTCTAGAAGAAACTATTAGTACAGTATAGGTACCAGAACCTTTACCCTACGAAAATCTTATTTTGCCCTTGAATAAACTTAGGGAAATATTACAAGGGTCTGACCAGGTGAGGAAAATGATGACAGCACTCAATGTGACTTTACAAATGGTAATAATGGCAGCCACTATTACTAGAGGCCATTTAACACATTTGGCATTGCAACTTCAGGATGTCACTACACATCCTTGGTATGACATCTTTACAGGGTTCTCACCCACGACTTCAAAAATATTAATTTACCTGTTTCAACTACTTATATGTTTAATGATTTTGTTTGTGATACTAACATATTTTAATTGTCATGCTTTTTGTAAAATAAGGACGGCTTTTGGTAAAAGGCCTCTATTATATAACGAAAGATTGTTGTGAGATATTAGGTCACTGATCTATGGTGAATCAGGTGAAGAAACCATTTCCGTAAGCCCTACCTTCGCTGAAGGAAGTAGCCAAAGTTCCATTCGTGGGTAATTCAGTAACCTAATTTATCTCAAAAGGTGGGATTTGTGAAGAAATTATTTCAAAATTCCATGTTTTGTATTTTATGTCAGTATACACTGCACAGTATGATATTATTTTTGGTCTTTCAGTTTGCCTTGTAATAATCTGCAGATGCTCTGGAGATTACTTAGTTATTTCTTCTTGGCAGTAAAACAGTTCATGCAAGTAACATTTAGGCTGGGTTCACACGACCTTTTTTCAGCCGTAAACGAGGCGTATTATGCCTCGTTTTACGTCTGAAAATAGGGCTACAATACGTCGGCAAACATCTGCCCATTCATTTGAATGGGTTTGCCGACGTACTGTGCAGACGAAATGTCATTTACGCGTCGTCGTTTGACAGCTGTCAAACGACGACGCGTAAAATGACTGCCTCGGCAAAGAAGTGCAGGACACTTCTTTGCAACGTAATTTTAGCCGTTCTTCATTGAAGTCAATGAAGAGCAGCTCAAGATTACGGGCGTCAAAGACACCTCGCATAATGTGAGGAGGAGCTTTTACGTCTGAAACGACGCAGCTGTTTTCTCCTGAAAACAGTCTGTCTTTTCAGACGTAAAAAACAGTTCTCGTGTGCACATACCCTAAGTGATCACGTGCAAGGGAATTCACTCTTTTCTGTATTTATTAAGGTCAGAGCGGGGATTTTCCCTTTGCAGATTACACTCTATGAGTTATGCTCTTTGTTCTATGTGTCTTATAAATATACGCTGTATATGATAATAAATTGGAGTCTTTCCTTTTGAGAATTTGGTCTCAGCGTGTTGGACCTTTTTACTGGCTAACACTAAGCCCCGCCTTAGTAATGGACGTCGTCAAACAGACAACTGCCATTACTAAGGCGCTAATAAAGTATTAAAAAAACATAAGAAGATATTTTTTTATTGAAATAAACTCCCCCATAAAACCCTAGTTTTATCAATTTTAGTTATTTAAAAAAACGTAGATCATCGCAGTAGTCCACTAAATCTACGATTTAGTCCAATAGGTCCAGCAGAACCTGCAAACCAAAAAAATATATAAAGTTAGTAATATGAAAAATAAAAATACTTATACTCACCAAAAGCAGCCATCTGTCTTTTCTCCCCTGTGCCGCAAAAGAAACTAGAGGTCAATGAACTGGGACGGGAACTAGAGATGCAGCAGAAATATTGATAGTTATTAATAATTCTGGCGCATCACGGAGCTCCCCCTCACAAACCTCCCCCACACATGCAGCCACTCCAAAAGAAAAAACACACCATCCCGCAGAGCACCGCCCCACACACACGTACCCCGCCACACACCCCTCCCCACACATTCCCAACCCAACAAAAAAAAACCTGCACATGCAGCCCCCACACAAACCCCCCTCAAACATGCAGCAGCTCCAAAAAAATCAAACCACACCACCCCCAATGTACACCCCTACATATACATACGCCCCACTCACACACCCCACGTACACCCCCATACTGCCACACACATGCACCCCCACACACACACACCCCTCCACCCACACACACAAACTCCACCACACAAACATGCAAAACACCTCTCAATACGCACGCACACACACACCTACACCTTACCTGCAGTGCGGCCGGTCTTCACCAAAATGGCGCTGGCTTTCCCCCTACAAGCTCCTATGCTGGGTCGCTCTGAACAGCGCATGTGACAGAGCATGCGCAGTACAGAGTCAGGGTATGTTCACACGGCTTAAAATCAGTTCAAATCGGAAGCAGATCGCCTCCAAACATCTGCCCATTGATTGACTCTATAGGAAAAGAGCTAAAAAAAACTACCATAAAAAATGCTGTGAAAAATGCATGTTTGCTTAATAAACGGCTGAAAATCAGGAGCTGTTTTGCCTTGAAAACAGCTCCGTATTTTCAGATGTTTTTTTGTAAGAACATACCCTTAGATTGCAGTAGCTGTTCCTATCTCCTATGCCCTGTAGCTGCCATATTTCATCTGTGTATGTGTCGTGAAATGAAACATACACAGATAAAATAAAAAAAATAGCAGCCCCCAGTAAAGTAAAAAAGTCTAAATTAAAAACACACAAAACATTTTATGTGAAAAAATAAAGTAAATATAATATTTTATTAATAAAAACATAAATTAATAAAACAAAAATAAATCATGACACCATTCATTGAATATGAATATTTCTGTTATCTATATTTGAGTACTTATAGGAAGACTGGGGGTGTGCTATTGGTTGTCAAGGACGCTATGTCCAGTTCAGAGCATGGCGTGGTATTATAATATATAATGGATACAGTCATTATAGTAGATTGTCCAGATTTACAAACAAGCCACACATGTTCATAAACCTACTGAAGGGGTTTGCCCATCAGGGACATTTATAGCATATCCACAGGATATGGCATAAATGTCAGATAGATGCGGATCCCTGCACTGGGACCCCACCTATCTCTAGAACAGGGCCCCCTAAGCCCCATTCTCTGTTCCCACTGTCACTTGTAATCTCCGACCATGTAATCAGAAAACAACGTAGCTCGCTGAGCTATGTTGTTTTCGTAACTTCCATAGAAGTAAATGACAGTTACAGAAACAGCATAGCTTAGCGACCTACGCTGTTTTCTGATTACATGGCTGGAAATTACAAGTGGCACTGGGAAGAGAGAGGTAGAACAGGGTTTAGGGGGCCCCGGTCTAGAGATAGATGCGGATCCCACCTCTGGGACCCACACCTATCTGACATTTATAGCATATCCTGTGGATATATCCCTGATAAATGTCCTGATAAATGTCCTGATAAATGCCCCTTTAACCTTGATAATAACACAATATTCCCAATAAAATTTGGAGATATGCACAATCCTAGGCTAGTAATAAGTTCTCCAAATTGTTAATAGTGGCATCAGAGTGATATAACAAAGTATTACCAGAGAAAATATTTAATGTCAAAATACTTTTGTGTCAAAAAAGACAAAAGTATAATAGGTATGATACCTTTATTGGCTAACCATAAAAGTCCTATATGCAAGCTTTCAGAGCACACAGGCTCCTTCTTCAGGCAAGTTTACAAATGAATGTCTTCAAAAAAAGCACAACATTTAGATGTTACACAAAGACAATTAGTACATGAGGTGATAGATACATCATTAAGATAAGCCGGGGCAATAAAACTGAGGTTATAGGGGTGATGACTTAGAAATTAAGGCATCTGGAGTCAGTCTGATGGGGGATGTGACGTGTGACCATGTAGTGGCTCATAAATCCAGGTGTTAGATTGAGGCCTTGTGTCAATGACTGGAATTTTATCATCAGCTTGAATTCCCAAATTTTTCTTTCTCTGTTGTTTTTACGAAGTACAGTAAAAAATAGTGTAGTACCTGTTGTTTTTAAAATGACCCTTCAGAATTAGTACCTTTAACCCCTTCCCGCTCCTTGACGTACTATTACGTCATGGCAGCTGTATAGTTCGCGCTCCATGCCGTAATAGTACGTCTCGGGAGTAACGGCCGTTTCGGCCGTCCTCCCGACACATACAGGAGCTGTGACGCTGCTGTCTTGTTCAGCAGCTGTCACAGCTCCTACAGCGGGGACCGATCGCTGTGTCCCCGCTGATTAACCCCTTAAAAGCCGCGTTCTATAGAGATCGCGGCTTTTTAGGGGTTAAGCTGCCATCGCCGGCCTGCTACGCGATAGCGGCCGGCGATGGTGACTATGGCAACCGGACACCAAACAATGGCGTCCGGCTATGCCATAGACGGAAGCCTAGTGGGTCCTGACAACGTCAGGACCCACTATGCTTGCTGTCAGTGAGTAGCTGACAGTTCTAATACACTGCACTACGCATGTAGTGCAGTGTATTAGAATAGCGATCAGAGCCTCCTGCCCTCTTGTCCCCTAGTGGGACAAAGTAATAAAGTGAAAAAAAAGTTAAAAAAAGATGTGTAAAAATTAGAAAATAAAAGATTTAAAAGTAATAAAAGTAAAAATCCCCCTTTTTCCCTTATCAGTCCTTTATTATTAATAAAAATATATAAACAAACAAATAAACTATACATAATTGGTATCGCCGCGTCCGTAACGGCCTGAACTACAAAATTATTTCATTATTTATCCCGCACGGTGAACGCCGTAAAATAAAATAATAATAAACCGAACCACAATCACAATTCTTTGGTCACTTCACCTCCCAAAAAATGGAATAAAAAGAGATCAAAAAGTCGCATGTACCTAAAAATGGTCCTGATCAAAACTACAGTTCGTTACGCAAAAAATAAGTCCTCGCACGGCTTTATTGATTGAAAAATAAAAACGTTCTGGCTCTTAGAATAAGGTAACACAAAAAGTAAATGATTGTTTACAAAACGTATTTTATTGTGCAAACGACATAAGACATAAAAAAACTATAAACATCTGGTATCGCCGTAATCGTATCGCCCCGCAGAATAAAGTGAATATGTCATTTATAGCGCACGGTGAACGCTGTAAAAAAAAACGAAAAAAAAAACAATAGTAGAATTGCTGTTTTTTAGTCACCACGCCACCTAAAAATAGAATAAAAACTGATCAAAAAGCCGCATGCACCCCAAGAAAACTACAATGGATTCCTCAAGGGGTCTAGTTTCCAAATTGGGGTCACTTTTGGGGGGTTCCCAATGTTTTGGCACCACAAGACCTCTTCAAACCGGACATGGTGCCTAATAAAAAAGAGGCCTCAAAATCCACTAGGTGCTCCTTTGCTTCTGAGGCCGGTGCTTCCGTCCATTACCGCCCGAGGGCCACATGTGGGATATTTCTCAAAACTGCAGAATCCGGGCAATACGTATTAAGTTGTGTTTCTCTGATAAATCCTTTTGTGTTATAAAAAAAATGGTATAAAGAGGATTTTCTGACAAAAAAAAAATGTAAATTTCACCTCTACTTTGCTCTAAATTTTTGTGAAACACCTAAAGGGTTCATAAACTTTCTACATGCTGTTGTGAATACTTTGAGGGGTCTAGTTTCTAAAATGGGGTATTTGATAGGGGTTTCTAATATATGGGCCCCTCAAAGCAACTTCAGAACTGAACTGGAACCTAAAAAAATAAATAAATGAGGCAATACTTCGCTTCTTACATTATACTGATAATGAGCCGTGCCCACCCCGAGATTACCCCAGTTTTGACCGTTTGTCTAAACGGAGACCCTTATTAGACCGTTCCAGTGCCCGGTTTTCCCAAGCATACACCCCCGAGAAGTGTATTTCTATTGATGAGTCCCTGGTACATTTTAAAGGGAGGGTTCAATTCCGCGAGTACCTGCCGGGTAAGAGGGCAAGGTATGGCGTGAAGATGTATAAGCTGTGAGAGTGCATCAGGGTATACCTACAGGTTTAGGATATATGAAGGAAAGGCCACCCCCAAACCAGACTGCATCCTGGACTACAATAGGTACATGGGAGGGATGGACTTGTAAGATCAAGCCCTGAAGCCCTACAGCGCCATGCGGTGTGGTATAAGAAGCTAGCCGGGCACATCATACAGATGGCATTGTACAATGCGTACGTGCTACGTCGATGTGCAGGCCAGAGGGGAACTTTCCTGGAATTTCAAGAGGTGATTATCAAGAACCTAATCTTTAGGGACCAAGAAGGGGGGGCACCCAGTACTTCTGGAAGCGAGCCCACACGCATCGTACCAGGGCAACACTTTCCAGGGGAAGTTCCCCAAACTGGCAAGAAGGGAAAAAGTCAAAAGAGGTGCAAAGTCTGCTATAAGAGGGGGATAAGGGAGGACACAATATATCAATGTGACACGTGTCCCGAATAACCAGAGCTCTGTATGAAAGTGTTTTAAAATTTATCATACATCCCTTGGTTTATAATTTACCCCAATTTTACTTACCCTGATGCACTCCGCACAGCTTATCCCCCCTAGTCTTTCCCCTCTGGGCCCTGCTGTGTGTCCAGGCAGCTGATAACAGCCACATGTAGGGTATTGCCATACCCGGGAGAACCCACATTACAGTTTATGGGGTGTAGGTCTCCGGTCAAAATGGCCACTACACCTCTAGATGAATGCCTTAAGGGTGTAGTTTTTAAAACGGGGTCACTTCTTGCGGGTTTCAACTGTACTGGTACCTCAGGGGCTTCTGCATACATGACTTCGCACTAGAAAATCCCGAGTAGGCCAAATGGTGGTCCTTTCCTTCTGAGCCCTCCCATGGGCCCAAACGGCAGTTTATCACAACAAATGGGGTATTGCGGCACTCAGAACAAATTGCGCAACAGAATGGGGTATTTTGTTTCTTGTGAAAATAAGAAATTTTCAGCCAAAACTACATATTATTTGACAAAAATAATTTTGTTTTCATTCCCAGACCAATTCAAATAAGTTCTGTGAAGAAACTATGGGGTCTAAATGGTCACATTACCCATAAATGAATTCCTTGAGGGGTGTCGTTTCCAAAATGGGGTCACTTCTGGTGGGTTTCCATTGCTTTGATACCTCTGGGGCTCTGCAAATGCGACATGGCACACGAAAACCAAACCAGCAAAATCTGTACTCCAAAGAACACACAGCGCTCCTTCCCTTCTGAGGCCTCCCATGGGCCCAAACGGCAGTTTATTGCCACAAATGGGGTATTGATGCACTCAGGAGAAATTGGGCAACAAAATTGAGTATTTTGTTCCCTGTGAAAATAAGAAATTTTGGTAAAAAATTACATCTTATTGGAAAAAATGACATTTTTTTAATGTCACAGCCCAATTGAAATAGGTGCTGTGAAAAAACTGTGCGGTCAAAATGCTAACAACAACCATAAATGAATTCCTTGAGGGGTGTAGTTTCCAAAATGGGGTCACTTTTGGTGGGTTTCCATTGCTTTGATACCTCTGAGGCTCTGCAAATGCGACATGGCACCCGAAAACCAATCCAACAAAATCTGGACTCCAACAAACATATAGCGCTCCTTTCCTTCTGAGCCCTCCCATGGGCCCAAACGGCAGTTTATCACCACAAATGGGGTACTGCCACACTAAGGACAAATTGGACAACAAAATGGGGTATTTTGTTCCCTGTGAAAATAAGAAATTTTGATCACAAATGACATTTTATTGGAAAAAATGACATTTTTTTCATTTCAGAGCCCAATTCAAATACGTGCTGTGAAAAAAATGTGCGGTCAAAATGGTAACAACAACCCTAAATGAATTCCTTGAGGGGTGTAGTTTACAAAATGGGGTCACTATTGGGGGATTCCTACTGTTTTGACACCTCAACACCTCTTCAAACCTGGCATGCTGCCTAAAATATATTCTAATAAAAAAGAGGACTCAAAATGCACTAGGTGCTTCTTTGCTTCTAGGGCTTGTCTTTTAGTCCACGAGCGCAGTAGGGCCACATGTGGGACATTTCTAAAAACGGCAGAATCTGGACAATACATATTTAGTAGTGTTTCTCTGGTAAAACCTTCTTTGTTACAGAAAAAAAAAGGAATAAAATTGAAATTCAGCAAGAAAAATGAAATTTGCAAATTTCACCTCCACTTTGCTTTAATTCCTGTGAAATGCCTGAAGGGTTAAAAAACTTTCTAACTGCTGTTTTGAATACTTTGAGGGGTCTAGTTTTTAAAATGGGGTGTTTTATCAGGGTTTCTAATACATAGGCCCCACAAAGCCACTTCAGAACTCAAGAGGTACCTTAAAAAAAAGGCTTTTGAAATTTTCTTAAAAATATGAGAAATTGCTGTTTATGTTCTAAGCCTTGTAACGTCCAAGAAAAATAAAAGAATGTTCAAAAAACGATGCCAATCTAAAGTAGACATATGGGAAATGTGAACTAGTAACTATTTGGGGTGGTATAACCGTCTGTTTTACAAGCAGATGCATTTAAATTCTGAAAAATGCAATTTTTTCAAAATTTTCTCTAAATTTTGCAATTTTTCACCAATAAACACTGAATATATCGACCAAATTTTACCACGAACATGAAGCCCAATGTGTCACGAGAAAACAATCTCAGAATCGCTTGGGTAGGTTTAAGCATTCCGACGTTATTACCACATAAAGTGAAATATGTCAGATTTGAAAAATGGGCTCTGAGCCTTAAGGCCAAAACTAGGCTGCGTCCTTAAGGGGTTAAAGAGGCTCTGTCACCAGATTTTGCAACCCCTATCTGCTATTGCAGCAGATAGGCGCTGCAATGTAGATTACAGTAACGTTTCTTTTTTTTAAAAACGAGCATTTTTGGCCAAGTTATGACCATTTTTGTAGTTATGCAAACCTGCAAACGCTGATGCTGCTGCAGAATCAACTGTAGCCTCTGGTGCCGATGTGTCCTCGCTCGTCTGACACGATGCAGGACCTGTGAGTAACGTCACAGCGTGATCTGGCAGAAGCTGGGCGTTCTGAAGAGAAGTGGATGATACTTCTCATCAGAACGCCCAGCTAGTAAAAGTATTAAAACCGCCCCGATGTACGCACATAATACACGCCCACTTGGACTTTTACTTTTAAACACGCCCACTTGGACTTTTGCAAGCCTCATTTGCATAACTACAAAAATGGTCATAACTTGGCCAAAAATGCTCGTTTTTTAAAAATTAAAACGTTACTGTAATCTACATTGCAGCGCCTATCTGCTGCAATAGCAGATAGGGGTTGCAAAATCTGGTGACAGAGCCTCTTTAAATCTGACAAGATGTGATCAGGTCCAGAGAAGTGTTTTCCCACAGGTGTATCCACCTCCTGTTTTATTGGATGTCTGTGAAGATTCATCCTGGTTTGTAGTTTTTGTATTGTTTCTCCAATGTAGATTCCTTTATTGATGCACCTTGTACACAGGATCATGTAGACTACATTGGAGGATGTACAGGAGAACGAGCCAGTGATTTTATAGTCCTGCTGCGTGTTTGGTATCTGGATGGTGTTAGATGACAAGATGTTGCTACAGGTCTTGCATTTTCTGCTGTTGCAAGGAAAGGTACCAGTCTCTGATGGTGATGAGAGGGACTTCTAACCGGGAGATTCCTTAGGTTTGGTGGCTGTTTGTAGGCAAGGAGAAGTAAATCCAGGAATATTTCCTTCAGTTTATTGTCTTTGTTGAATATAGGTTGGAGATCAGCAGCAATTTTCCTCAAGATGTTCATTTGTGGGTTGTATATGACCACTAGGGGCACCCTGCTGTTGTCTTCCTTCTTTTTGTACTCCAGAAGATTGCTCCTTGGAATTCTTGTTGCTCTATAGATCTGATCATCTATAATCCTTGGATGGTATCCCTGTTGTAAGAATGTATTCCTCAGTGATAACAGGTGTTGTTTTCTGTCTTCACTGTCTGAAGAGATCCGTATGTACCGCAGAGCCTGGCTGTAGATGATGGATTTCTTTATGTGTCTCGGATGGAAGCTTTTCCATCTCAGATATGCTGGACGGCCTTGTAGGTTTATGGTAGGTTGTTGTTTCTATGGTATTTCTTCTCATGTATATGGTCATGTCCAGAAAATGTATTTGAGATGTTGAGTAGTTGATAGTGAGTTTGATGGTAGGATGGAACTTGTTGAAGTTTTTATGGAAAGAAAGCAGTTCATGTTCATAGAAAATATTGATACTCAATCAAAATGAATATCAAAACAGAAGGTTTGAACGAGGATGATGGAAGTGAACGATAGTGTGAGCTATTCAATTTCTATCTGTAGCTGTAGGATACAATTTTCCCAATAACCCCTTTTGTTCTGTATACTTGATAACCTAGATCACCCTAAAAGAGACTGCATTGATACTGGTGTTTCTCTTTTATGTGTTTAGCAATAGGTGTTCGACAGTTATGTTCTATGTCTCGTACATGTTCCAAGATGCGGATTCAGACATCTCTCAGTGTTTTAACTATGTACATACATACTAGGGCACAGGGGCAGACATACCATTGGTGCAGCCTGAGCTGCTGCACAGTGGCCCTGTAGGTAAGGGGGCCCACTGTCAACATAAAGCAGCCTTCTTCTGTCTATTAGATTACATGTAAATTCCTGAGATAAATAATATTATGGTTACCAATTACTGACATGTTAGAGAGACATATGGGGGTGATTTCTGATGAGATATTGGAGAGCAAGAGGCCCTGAGGCCAGATTCACACGAACGAGTGCAAACTCAGACCTCAGAAACGGCAGTTTTTCGCGTACGAGTTGCACCTGTGCGGGTCCTGTTTTCACGGATCCCCATAGACTTAGTCCTCATGCACACGACCGTAGCCATGTGCACGGCCGTGATTTTCGGGTCGGCAGGCAGCGGAGTGTCACCCGCGAGCCGCCAGCAAATCGCGGGCCGCGCACATGGTCGCGTGCATTCTTTTCGATGAGTCCAGGCTCTGCGGCAATATATGGACCATGGAAACCACGGTCGTGTGCAAGGGCCCATAGAAATGAATGGGACCTCAATTCACCAGTGGATTTTTGGGGGAATTGCGGCCGCAAAAGCATATTCGAGTGCTTGGGGCCTTAAGCCTATCGAGGTATCCGTGAAAACTGAAGAAAATAGGACATGTTCTATTTTTCAACAGACACTTCACATGGTCCGGTGAAACAACGGCTGTGTGAACGGCCCCATTGAAATACATGCCTCCGTGTGACGACCGTTGTTTTAACAGCCGTCACACGAACGTATACTTCGGTCATCTGAATTTGGCCTTATACTCTTCTTGCACAGGGGGCCCTCAGGTGTCTGTGTCCACCACTGCTAGGGCAGGTACAGGTGCAGAAATACACCACCATATTCATTCTACAGTTAGCAAAATCTCTGCAAGCCTATTCTAATTTGGTCACCGTGCTCCTAAATGTTTTAGATGTAGCAATGTATCGGCATGCTTTACAATTACTGCATCGATAGGTACCATTTGGTTTAAGGTCTAGCGAAGTGACAAATTTAAACAAAATTAAATGTAAAAAAATAGCAAATAAACATATAGGCCCAGATATATCAAGATCGGTGTATTTAGGAGGCATTGCTGCAAAAACGACTGGTTGCGGTGTGTGCTACACCTTGTAAACCATGTTAGCTAAGGGCCTGTTCACATCAGCGTTGGCTTTCCGTTCCGGGGTTCTGTCTGAGGTTTCTGTCGGGTGAACCCTGCAACGGAAAGTGAAACTGAAACCATTGGTAATGGTTTCTGTTCGTCACCATTCCGGCAGGTTTCCGTTTTAATGACGGAATCAATAGCGGAGTCAACTGCGCTATTGATTCCGTCGGAAAACCGGAAACCTGCCGGAATGGTGACGTACGGAAACCATTAGCAATGTTTACGTCACCATTGATATCGATGGTGACGGAAACGGAAGCTGTGGTTTCAGTTTCACTTTCCGTTGCGGGGTTCCCCCGACAGAAACCTCAGACAGAACCCTGGAACGGAAAGCGAACGGTGATGTGAACTTGCCCTAAGGGTGGTGTAACTTTTTAGCTAAAGTTCTAAAAAGCAACTTTTTGCAGAAAAAAAAGTTGGATCATCATGCCACCAGCAGGCTGCTGTGAAATGTAAGCTACAATATTAAACAAAAAGCACCACACAATATAAAATGCAAAAATTTTGACAAATGGTGTGCGACTTTAAAGAGGCTCTGTCACCACATTATAAGTGCCCTAGCTTCTAATGTAGGTGACAGTTATGCTTTTTATTTAAAAAAACGATCTGTTTTCACCACTTTATTAGCTATTTTAGCTTTATGCTAATGAGTTGCTTAATGCCCCACTGGGCGTATTTCTACTTTAGACCAAGTGGGCGTTGTACAGAGGAGTGTATGACGCTGACTAATCAGTGACCAATCAGCATCATGCACTCCTCTCCATTCATTTACTCAGCGCATAGGGATCCTGCTAGATCCTTATGTGCTGTCTTATACTAACACATTAATGATACTGAAGTGTTTAGACAGTGAATAGACATTCCACGGGATGTCTATTCACAATCTCTGCACTTCGTTACTGTTTCTGTGGTAGTTACAGCAGAGGAAGCGTAATCTCGCGAGATCTCGCTGTAGATGACAGGTTACAACGAGATTACGCTTCCTCTGCTGTAACTACTATAGAAACAGTAACGAAGTGCAGGGATTGTGAATAGACATCCCGTGGAATGTCTATTCACTGTCTAAACACTTCAGTATTGTTAATGTGTTAGTATAAGACAGCACATAGCGATCTACAAGGATCCCTATGCGCTGACTAAATGAATGGAGAGGAGTGCATGACGCTGATTGGTCAGCGTCATACACTCCTCTTTTACAACGCCCACTTGGTCTAAAGTAAAAACACGCCCACTTGGGCATTAAGCAAATCATTAGCATAAATCTAAAATCGCTAATAAAGTGGTGAAAACAGATCATTTTTTTTAAATAAAAAGCACTGCTGTCACCTACATTATAGCGCCCATCTCCTTATGTAGGAGATAGGGCACTTATAATGTGGTGACAGAGCCCCTTTAAATTATTGGTACATGTGGGACATTTCTTTCCATTAGGGGGATATTTATCAATACTGGTGCAAAGGAAAAGTGAAGTAGTTGCCCATGGCAACGAACCAGCTCCCTGCTTTTATTTTCCAAATGGCCTTTGTAAAATGAAAGGTGGCATTTGATTGCTTGGTAAGAGCAACTACTCCACTTTTCCTTTGCACCAGTTTTGATAAATATCTCCCTTTTATCGAATACAGACAAAAAAGAATAAACATATTTATATGTAAGGACGGCTAGAATGAACTTAGTCACTTGTACAGTGACTGGTGCAAAAAAATTAAAACATTTGCTGCGTCCTTAATGTGTTTATAAATGTGCCATTTTCCCCAACCTGTGAGGTAGGTGTAAAATGACTTTTGATTCACTAATATTTTTGTTGCATTTTGTAAAAGGATTTTGATGCACTTGTAAATTTTCTTTGTATCTATCTAGGATGGAACGAGGTTTTTGTGTGAACCAATCTGAGCATCGTGACCCCATATAGTAGAGGAACAGCACAGCGCACAGTACACAGAACAGTGACACCAGTATCATCGCCTCAGACGTGGAGGGAAGGGCAGCGCGGGAATGGGAATTCCCTGTCACATACCACACTCTTACGTACAACCTTGTAATGTAGAGAATGGGCGGCGCACTGTAAAAAAAAATATTCTACCAGGAAGCGGCAGCAAGTCAGTGCTGAGCAAACAGCTGAGACTTCCTGCTAGAAAGTAGAACTTCCCATGTCAGTTGCCGTGGAGGGTTAAAGTTGTCGCCTGAGGACACTGCGCTGTCGGGGGTATTATGTAGGGGACATAAGGATCCACGTAGAAACTTCCTCCACCGCACAGTGACGTGTACATTACAGGTGAGAGCCTTGTCTATACAGTCGGTTCTGGTGTGACGGCACAGGAGTGGCACTACAGTATGTGATAGTTATGTGTGTAGTATGGTCATGATAGTTATGTGTGTAGTATGGTCATGATAGTTATGTGTGTAGTATGGTCATGATAGTTATGTGTGTAGTATGGTCATGATAGTTACGTGTGTAGTATGGTCAACTCAATGCCGCTCACTGAGGGTGAAAATTGCGAAACCGAAAGTGAAAGCCAGTCAGCTAAAGGCCACTTTCTTATGTCCGGCCTGGGTGGCTGTGTACAGTGAGGAGTGTAGTCCAGTGACCTAGACTGAGACAAAGGGGCGCATTTATCACTGTATTTATGTCAGTTTTATGATGTGAGAACATATGGGTCGAAAGTCATATTTATGAAGCCCTGCACCACAATTTCCCATATGTCCTAATGTGTCATTAAAGTGAGTGGCATTTCAACTCATTTATTAACATTTTCAGTCACTTTTTTGGTTAGAATATATGGAGATGTGTTGCAATTCCAACTCTGTGTCAGTCTGGATTAGCACTGTGTGTTAGGCTATGTTCACACGCTTAACAAAAAACGGCTGTAAACACCGAGCTGTTTTCAAGGGAAAACAGCCCCTGATTTTTAGCCGTTTTTTGCGGCGTTTTGTTTGGCTCTTTATGGAGCTGTTTTTCTATTGAGTCAATGAAAAACGGCTCCAAAAACGTCTCAAGAAGTGCACTTCTGTTTACAAGGCGTTTTTTTAAGTGCCGTTTTTACAAACGGCGCGTAAAAAGATGCCCCTTGGGAAGGAAACACAGTTTTTCCCATTGAAATCATTGGGCAGATGTTTGGAGGAGTTCAGCCACAGTATTTTCAGCCATTTTTCGGGGCATTTACGGCCCGAAAAACGGCTGAAAATAGCCCGTGTGGACATACCCTTAGGGCTAAAAAAACCGCCTAATGCATAAAAAAATGGCTGTAAATCAGAGGTTATTATCCCTTGAAAACAGCTCCATATTTTACATCTGTTTTTTGTTAAGCGTGTAAACATACCCTTAGCCCTTATTCACACGACAGGGTTTCCCGACCGGGTGACGGCCGTTCATAAAACGGCCGTCACCCGGCTGCAGTAGGAACAATAGACCCCTAATGGGGCTGTTTACACGACCGATTTTTTTGACGGCCCGGGAAACCTGGCCGTGAAAAAATGGGACATGTCCTATTTTCGGCCGTTTACCCGGCCACCCGGCTCCCATAGAAGTCTATGGGGCCGGGTAATATACGGCCATCACCGGAATGTGTCCCGAGTGATGGCCATGTATTCCGTCGCTCACTCCCTCCTCAC
Source organism: Rhinoderma darwinii (assembly GCF_050947455.1). Classification (NCBI taxonomy): domain Eukaryota; kingdom Metazoa; phylum Chordata; class Amphibia; order Anura; family Rhinodermatidae; genus Rhinoderma; species Rhinoderma darwinii. Next base: position 159,257,389 of record NC_134691.1, on the reverse strand, counting down.
AACGCAGAGTGCAGGTGGCGAGGAGGAGTTTATGCCATTCGGATGAATGGCTGTACGCTGTACACTGTGTGGCAGAGTCGGGGTGTACAGCAGGTGGAAGGGAGCAATGCGCTGGCTCCCTTCCCCTGCTTGTTTTAAAAGGGCCCTGGCCCGGCGACCCCTCCCATGGCCGATAGCGCCGCTAGTAGCTGCTACCTCTGTAGCGACGCCACTATAGCAGAGCAGGGAGGTATCTCCCTGCTCTGCTATGTGCTAGCTCCACTTTAGCTCCCTGAAGGAGCGGAATCCCCGTGTGTTTGGGGATTCCGCTCCTGGACAGAGAGCTTGATGTCTGTCCATATATGGACAGTGACATCAGGGGAAACTCCTGAAGCGGAATCCCCAAACACTCTGTGACCGGGGATTCCACACCAGGAGAAGCCAGTAACGTTCAGTGTCCATAAATGGACACAGACGACAGGGGCTTTTCCTGAAGTGGAATCAACGGCCACATGAGGATTCCCCTTCAGGAGTTGCCCCTGATGTCACTGTCCAGATTTGCCCGGCCCGGAACGGATGCAAAACGAATGCAAACCGGCCGGGAAAAACGGCCGATTTTATCGGCCGACACTCGGGCGGGACCCTGTCGTGTGAATAAGGCCTTAGGCCTGGTTCTAACTGGTCGGATGCGCTGTGTAAAAACTGCGCAGTGTATCCGACCTGGAATTCGCAGCTTGGTTTTTCGGACTGAATTTCCGCTGCAGAAAGCAGCACTTGAAAAAACAAAAATAACGTCAATACTTATCCCCTCCTTCTTCTCTGCACGTAGTCTGGCGTCCTATGATGACATTGCAGGCCATGTGATGCTGCAGCCTATGATTGGCTTCAGCGGTCACATGGGATAAACCGTCATCCCAGGAGGCTGGACTGCAGGAAGGTGGAGAGCGTTCTGGGTGAGTATGATTTATTTATTCCCGGAGTTGTGATTTTTGTGGCGTAATCGCCGCGATTACGTCGCAACACTTGGCTTTCTGTTGCGGGTTTTGCATCCCTATTGAATTCAATGAGGAAAACCCGCAACAGAAAATCAACAAAAACGCAGCATAAAAAGACCAGCTGTGGAATTAAATTCTGCACCGCAGGTAAATTTATTAATGTTTACGCTGCGGTTTTTTTCCCACTGTGTGGGTATGACGTTTTCATAATCTCATCCACTTTGCTGCAACTGTAAATGTTGCGGAATTTTCGCACAGAATTTTGTTGCGGAAATTCTGCAGAGTTTACGCTACGTAGCAACCCGGCCTTAGGGTACGAACATACACAGTGGAAACACTGCGCATTTTCCGCAACGGATTTCATTGCGGAAAATCTGCAGCGTAATACAGTAGCAGCGTGGGTGAGATTCCAACAATTTTCATCTCCTCACAGCGGAAAAAAGCAGCTGAAAAAAACGCTCACAAATTGACCTGCGGTGCGTTTTTTTCAGCCGCAGCAGGTCAATTTATGCTGCGAAATCACTGCTCTTGTGTTGCAGGTTTTTCCCATTGAATTCAATGGGGTGCTTAAACCCGCAACAAAGTGGTGTGTGTTGCAACATTTGCGGCGGAATCGCAGCGATTCTGCCGCAAAAATCGCATGTAAGAAAGTTATGCTTACCAAGAATTCCCTGCTTCTTCTCCTATGTGGCCTCCTGGGATGACGTTTCATCCCATGTGACTGCTGCAGCCAATTACATGGCCTGCAACGTCATCTTAGAATGCCGGGCTACGCACAGAACAGAGGGAGGGGTATCTATAAACATTTTTTCGTTTTTTTCATCTCTGTTGGTCTAATCAGGACGAGATGTCTATTCACAATACCGACACTACGGCAACGTTTCTGTGGTACTTACAGCAGAGCAAGCGTAATCTCGCTGTAACCTGTCATTTACAGCGTGATCTCGCGAGATTACGCTTGCTTTGCTGTAAGTACCACAGAAACGTTCCCGTAGTGTCGGTATTGTGAATAGACATCCCGTCCTGGCTGGAGGGAATGTCTAGTCACTGTCTAAACACTTCAGTATCGTTAATATGTCAGTATAACACAGCACATACTGATCTAGCAGGATCCCTATGCGCTGACTAAATGAATGGAGAGAAGTGTTATGACGCTGATTGGTCAGCGTCATACACTCTCTGTACAACGCCCACTTGGTTTAAAGTAAAAACACGCCCAGTTGGGCATTAAGAACGTAATTAGCATAAAGCTAAAATCGCTCATAACGGGGTAAAAATAGATCGTTCTTCTAAATAAAAAGCACTGCTGTCACCTACATTATAGCTCCGATCACCTTATGTAGGAGATAGGGCACTTATAATGTGGTGACAGAGCCTCTTTAACCCCTTCCCGCGATTGGGCGTAACTGTACGTCCAAATTCCATGTGATTTCCCGCACTCGGGCGTACAGTTACGCCCGGCAGATAAAGCGAGCACAGGAGCTGTGCGCGCTTTATCTTCAGCGGCTGTCAGCTGTTATACACAGCTGACATGCCGCTGCAATGGCTGCGATGGCTGTTACTGCCGATCGCAGCCATTTAACCCCTTCAATGCGGCTGTCAATGCCGTCCGCCGCATTGAAGTGGTTTACAGAGGGAGGGAGCTCCCTCTGTACTCCCCGCGATGGATCGCGGGTGGCGATTGTTGCTATGGCAACCAGGAAGCCATTACTAGGCTTCCTGGTTGCCAAGGTACGGAAGCCTATTAGGTCCTGCCCGAGGCAGGACCTAATCGGCTAACTGTCAAATGAAAAATGACAGTTACGATGCCCTGCACTACATAAGTAGTGCAGTGCATCGTAGCGGGGATCAGAAGACCAGATCTTCATGTCCCCAGGTCAGTGTCAAAGAAAAAGTGAAAAATGTAAAAAAAGATGTGAAAGAAAAATAAATAAATAAAAGTGAATAAATAATAAATAAATAATAAAAACACCACTTGCCCTGTTTCCCTGATCAACTCCTTTATTATTAGAAAAAAATGAAAACATGAAAAAAAACTATACATAATAGGTATCGCTGCGTTCAGGACGGCCTGATCTATAAAAATAGCACATTATTTTTACCGCACGTTGAACACCGTAAAATTTTGTAATAAAAAACAATGACCGTATTTTATTTTTTGGTCATCTTGTCTCAAAAAAAATGTAATAAAAAGTGATCAAAAAGTTGCAAGTAACGCAAAATGGTACCAATAGAAACTACAGTACGTCACGCATAAAACAAGCCATCCTGCAGCGATATAAACGAAAAAATAAAAAAGTTACGGCTCTCAGAAAATGGCGACACTAAAACATGATTTTTTTTAGAAAAGAGTATTTTTATTGTGGGAACGCAGTGAATCGTAAAAAAACGATATAAATTTGGTGTCGCTGTAATCGTATCGCCCCGCAGAATGAAGTTAACATGTTGTTTATACTGCACGGTGAACACTGTAAAAAAAAAAAAAAAAAAAACCGTGCTAGCATTGCTGTTTTTTGGTTTCCTCATCTCCCAAAAAATGGAATAAATAGTGATAAAAAAATCTCATGTACCCCAAAATGGAACCAATAAAAATTACAGCTCGTTCCACAAAAAAACGCGCCCTCACACAGCTCCGCCAACGGAAAAATAACACTTTATGACTCTCAAAACGCAATGATGCAAAATGATGCTAAATTACGGCCCAGACTCATTTTTAGGTCCAGTAGAATTTCACAAAATACCCCATATCGTCATTTGCTGGACCCTCCAGCTGGACCCCATGGACGCAGCGGTGATGAGGAAACTTTAGGGCCTTGTGCGGCTTTTAGGGGTAGTGAAGAAGTCAAAGATTAGGCAATACTGGAGCGCAGATATTTTGTATAATACCCAATAAACCCGGCCTGTGCATAAAGGATTGGTTAAAAGTGTACCACACCAATCCATGGATTCTTCATTCACCCCATTTATTACATCATCCTATTATGACCTGTTGCACTCTGGCCAGCTTACATATACCCTGATGCACTCCGCACAGCTTACATATGCCCTGATGTACTCCGCACAGCTTACATATGCCCTGATGTACTCCGCACAGCTTACATATACCCTGATGTACTCCGCCCAGCTTACATATACCCTGATGTACTCTGCACAGCTTACATATGCCCTGATGTACTCCGCCCAGCTTACATATACCCTGATGTACTCCACACAGCTTACATATACCCTGATGTACTCCGCACAGCTTACATATACCCTGATGTACTCCTCACATCTTACATATACCCTGATGTACTCCGCACAGCTTACATATGCCCTGATGTACTCCTCACAGCTTACATATACCCTGATGTACTCCGCACAGTTTACATATACCCTGATGTACTCCGCACAGCTTACATATGCCCTGATGTACTCCGCCCAGCTTACATATACCCTGATGTACTCCTCACAGCTTACATATACCCTGATGCACTCCGCACAGCTTACATATACCCTGATGTACTCCACACAGCTTAAATATACCCTGATGTACTCCGCACAGCTTACATATACCCTGATGTACTCCTCACAGCTTACATATACCCTGATGTACTCCGCACAGCTTACATATGCCCTGATGTACTCCTCACAGCTTACATATACCCTGATGTACTCCGCCCAGTTTACATAGACCCTGATGTACTCCGCCCAGCTCACATATGCCCCCACATTATAAGCTGAAATACCACTAATACACCAAGCAAAATCTGTGCTTCAAAAGCCAAATGGTGGTCCAACTGAGCCTGGCCGTATACCCAAACGGCAATTTATGACCACATATGGGGTATTACTGTATTCTGGAGAACCCGCTTAACAATTTATGGGATGTGTGTCTACGGTGGTACAAGCTGGGCACAACACATTGGGCACTGAAATGGCATATCTGTGGAAAACAGCAATTTTCAATCTGCAACATCTATTGTTTACTCATTTTTGCAAAACACTTGTGCGGTCAAAATGCTCACTACACCCCTAGATCAATTCTTTGAGGGATCTAGTTTCCAAAACGGGGTAATTTTTTGGGGGGTACCACTGTACTGGTACTATAGCTCAATGCAACATGGGGTCAAAAAACGAATCTTGTAAAATCTCCACTCCAAATACTAAATGGCGCTCCTTCCCTTTAGAGCCTTGCTGTGTGTCCAAATAGCAGTTTATGACCACGTGTGGGGTATTTCCGTACTCTAAGGGCAGATACAGACGGACGTTGCGTTTTTGCGCGCGCAAACAACGCAGCGTTTTGCGCTCGCAAAAAACATTTGACAGCTGCGTGTGTCATCCGTGTATGATGCGCGGCTGCGTGATTTTCGCGCAGCCGCCATCATAGAGATGAGGCTAGTCGATGCCCGTCACTGTCCAAGGTGCTGAAAGAGCTAACTGATCGGCAGTAACTCTTTCAGCACCCTCGACAGTGAATGGCGAACACAATATACAGCAACCTGTTAAAAAAAAAGAAAAAGTTCGTACTTACCGAGAACTTCCCGGCCGTTGCCTTGGTGACGCGTCCTTGGTGACGCGTCCTTGGTGACGCGCCTCTCTTGACATCGGGCCCCACCTCCCTGGATGACGCGGCAGTCCATGTGACCGCTGCAGCCTGTGCTTGGCCTGTGATTGGCTGGAGCTGTCACTTGGACTGAATTGTCATCCCGGGAGGTCAGACTGGAGGAAGAAGCCGGGAGTTATCGGTAAGTCAGGTTCATGTTTATTGGGATCGGTAGTCACTGTCCATGGTGCTGAAACAGTTTAACTATTTCAGCACCCTGGACAGTGACTATCTCCGGACGTCGCGTACCGGAATTTTTTTTGCCGGGTTCGGCCAAAACGAGTTCGGCCGAACCCGGTGAAGTTCGGTTCGATTGTCCGGGTTCGCTCATCTCAAAGACACTCCATTTGGATGTTTGGAAACAGAAAAGCACGTGGTGCTTTTCTGGTTACATTCATCCTTTTGACAGCTGGTGCCCTGTTTCAGTCGGTTCGCACGGAAGTGCTTCCGTGCGACCTGCGTGGCTTTCACGCACCCATTGACTTCAATGGGTGCGTGATGCGCGAAATACGCGGAGCTATTGAACCTGTCGCGCTTTTTGTGCAGCTGACAAACGCTGCGCAAAAAGCACGGACTGTCTGTACTGCCCCATAGACTTGTATTGGTCTGTGCGTGGCGCGTGAAAACCACGCGGCCCGCACGGACCGAATACACGCTCGTGTGAATCCCCCCTAAAGAAGTTGCTTTACAAATGTTACGGTGCTTTTTCTCCTTTATTTGATAAGAAAATGAAAAATTTTGAACTAATGCTGCGTCTTATTGGAAAATAATGTAATTTTTCATTTTCACTGCCCATTTCTAATAAAATATATGAGACACCTGTGAGGTCAAAATGCTCACTACACCCCTAGATGAATTCCTCAATGGGTGTAGTTTGCCAAATGGAGACACTTTTTTTGCACTGTACTGGTGCTTTACAGATGTGACATGGTGCAGAGAAATCAAACCAGCAAAATCTGTACTCCAAAAGCTAAATGGCGTGCCTTCCCTTCTGAGTCCTGCTGCTTGCCCAAACAGCAGTTTATGACCACATGTTGGGTATTTCCGTACTCTGCAGAAGTTGCTTTACAAATGTTACGGTGCTTTTCATCATTTATTTGTTGAAAAAAATAAAAAATTTGAGGTAAAGCTACATCTTATTGGAAAATAATGTAATTTTTCATTTTCACTGCCCAATTCTAATGAAATCTATGAAACACCTGTGGGGTCAAAATGCTCACTACACCCCTAGATTAATTCCTCAATGGGTGTAGTTTGCCAAATGGAGTCACTTTTGGGTAGTTTCCACTGTACTGCTACCTAAGGGGCTTTGCAAAAGCGACATGGCACAGAAAAACCAATCCAGCAAAATCTGCTCTCCAAAAGCCAAATGGCGCTCCTTCCCTTCTGAGCCCTGATGTGTATTCATACAGTACTTTATTACCACATATGGGGTATTTCCGTACTCTGGAGAAGTTGCTTTACAAATGTTACGGTGATTTTTCTCCTTTATTTGATGAGAAAATGAAACATTTTTACCTAAAGCTACATCTTAGTGGAAATTTTTTTTCATGTTTACTGCCCAATTCTAATGAAATCTATGAAACACCTGTGGGGTCAAAATGCTCATTACACCCCTAGATGAATTCCTCAAGGGGTGTAGTTTCCTAAATGGAGTCACTTTTGGGGGGTTTCCACTGTACTGGTACCTTAGGAGCTTTACAAATGCGACATGGTGTCGAGAAATGAATCTAGCAAAATCAGCGCTCCAAAAGCTAAATGGCGTGCCTTCCCTTCCGAGTCCTGCCGCTTGCCCAAACAGCAGTTTATGACCATATGTTTGGTATGTCTGTACTCTGGAGAAGTTGCTTTACAAATGTTGGGGTGATTTCATCATTTATTTGTTGAAAAAAATAAAAATTTTGAGGTAAAACTACATCTTATTGGAAAATAATTGAATTTTTCATTTTCACTGCCCAATTCTAATGAAATCTATGAAACACCTGTGGGGTCAAAATGCTCACTACACCCCTAGATGAATTCTTCAAGCGGTGTGGTTTCCAAAATGGGGTCTTTTTTGGGGTGTTTCCTTTATTTTTGCACCACAAGACCTCTTCTAACCTGACATGGTGCCTGAAATATAATTTAATAAAAGGAACGCCCAAAAATCCTCTAGGTGCTCCTTTGCTTCTGGGGCTTTTGTTTCAGGCCCGTAGCACACTAGGGCCACATGTGGGATATTTCTAAAAACTTCAGAATCAGGGCAATAAATATTCAGTTGTGCTTCTCTGGTAAAAACCTTCAGTATTACAGGAAAAATTTATTAAAATGGAATTTATGCAAAAAAAAAATGAAATTTGCAAATTTCCCTCCACTTTGCTTTAATTCCTGTGAAACGCATAAAGGGTTAAGAAACTTTCTAAATGCTGTTTTGAATACTTTAAGGGGTGCTGTTTTTAAAATGGGGTGATTTGTGGGGTTCCTAATATATAAGGCCCTCAAAGCCACTTCAGAACTGAACTGGTCCCTAAAAAAATAGGCTTTTGAAATTTTCTTGAAAATTTGAGAAATTGCTGCTAAACTTATAAGCCTTGTAACGTCCTAGAAAAATAAAAGGATGTTCAAAAAATGATGCCAATCTAAAGTAGACATATGGGAAATGTTAGCTAGTAACTATTTTGTGTGGTATAACTATCTGTCTTACAAGCAGATACATTTGAATTTAGAAAATTCAAATTTTTTGCAAATTTTCTCCAAATTTTGGTGTTTTTCACACACAAATATTGAATATATCGACCAAATTTTTTCACTAACTTAAAGTACAATATGTCACGAGAAAACAATCTCAGAATCGCTTGGATAGGTAAAAGCATTCCCGAGTTATTACCACATATAGTAACACACGTCAGATTTAAAAAATGAGGCTGTGTCATTTGGTCCAAAAGTGGCTGGGTCCTGAAGGGGTTAAAAAGTAGAAAGTGACAACACAAATAAATACATTTTTTGTTTACATTATATTAAAAGCAATATAATAATAATAAAAAAATATCATGACACCTTCCCTTTAAAATGGGGTCACTTCTTGGGGGTTTCAACTGTACTGGTACCTCAGGGGCTTCTGCATACATGACTTCGCACCAGAAAATCCCCAGTAGGCCAAATGGTGGTCCTTTCCTTCTGAGACCTCCCATGGGCCCAAACGGCAGTTTATCACCACAACTGGGGGATTTCTGCACTCAGGACAAATTGGGCAACAAAATGGGGTATTTTATTCCTTGTGAAAATAAGAAATTTTAAGCCAAAACTACATCTTATTGGAAAAAAAATTAATTTTTTTTAACTCACAGCCCAATTCAAAGAAATTCCAAGAAATTCTGTGAACAAAACTGTTGGGTCTAAATGGTCACAACACCCATAAATGAATTCCGTGAGGGGTGTAGTTTTCAAAATGGGGTCACTTCTGGTGGGTTTCCATTGCTTTGATACCTTTGGGGCTCTGCAAATGCGACATGGCACCCGAAAACCAATCCAGCAAAATCTGGACTCCAAAGAACACATAGCGCTCCATTCATCTAGAGGTGTAGTGAGCATTTTGACCGGAGACATACACCCCATAAACTGTAATGTGTGTTCCCACGGGTATGGCAATACCCTACATGTGGCTGTTTTCAGCTGCCTAGGCACGCAGCAGGGTTCAGAAGGGAAAGACGAGGGGGGATAAGCTGTACGGAGTACATCAGGGTAAGTAAAACTGGGGTAGATTAAAAATCAAGGGATGTATGATACATTTTAAAACACTCTTTCATACAGAGCCTTGATTTTTCGGGACATGTGTCACATTGATATAATGTGTCCTCCCTTATCCCCCTCTTATAGCAGACTTTGCACCTCTTTTGACTTTTTCCCTTCTTTCTAGTTTGGGGAACTTCTCCTGGAAAGTACTGCCCTGGTACGATGCGTGTGGCCCCGCTTCCAGAAGTACTGGGTGCCCCCCCTTCTTGGTCCCTAAAAATTTAATAGTGGGACGCTGGTATAAAAATTATCCAGGTAGGGGTGGTAACTCTGGTCCAGCAGTGGGTGCACCAAATCCCACACAATTTTTGCATTAAAGGGAATGTGTTGCTCGAATTTTTTTTTTTAGTTAAGCAGTTAGTGTATATATGATTAGACATTGTTAGAATTTTTTTTTATTTTTTCACAAGTCAGGAAATATTATAAATTAGATTCTAATTTATAACATTTCCCTGTGCTGGTCACTAGAGGGAGCAATTCCCAAAATTGCAGCATTGGCATGTGGTAACGCAACCACATTGCTTTATGCTGCAAATTTGGTGTAAACACACTCGCTCTAGTGAGTTCACAGAATCCCCCCTCCCTTATCCTGGCTAGTGCCAGGAGAAAGGAGGGGATTGAATGTTCAAGCCGCCTACACTGTGTGCCGCCATTTTTTGAGCGAATACACAATGTAGTAGGCTTACATACAGTGGTAATCACACACTAAAACACGAACAAACACTGACATAACTTACCTGCTCCTGCCGCCGCCGCTCCCTCCGGTCCGTACGCTCTGTCTGCTCCCTCCGCTCCTAGTGCTTGCTTCAGAACACATGTCCGGAAGCCGCGACCGGAAGTAGTCATCTTACTGTCCGGCCGCGGCTTCCGGTCCACAAGAAAATGGCGCCGGATGTCGCTCGGCCAAAGACCTTCCATTTGGACTGTGTGGGAGCGGCGCATGCGCCGTTCCCACACAGACGGTGTTCACCATAGTGAATGGAACGGCTCCCGTTAATCGACACATACAGAGATGAAAAAAAAATGCCAGCCCCATAGTGAAGAAAAAGTTTAAAAAAAAAAAAAAAGTAAAACACAAACACACAAATAAATAAAAAATGTTTTAATAAAACACTAAAAGCAAATTGATCTAAAAAATATTTTTTTTCGCACCCTTCCTTTAACTCCCAGTAAGGGGGGACATTCTGGGGCCTGAATACTGGTGTCCTTCCCTTCATATATCCTAAATTTGTAGGTATACCCTGATGCACTCTCGCACAGCTTATACATCTTCACGCCATACCTTGTACGGCAGATACTGGCGGAATTGAAGCCTCCTTTTAAAATGTACCAAGGACTCATCAATAGAAATACAATTCTTCAGGGGTGTATGCTTGGGAAAACCGGGCACTGAAACAGCCTAATTGGGGTCTCCGTTTATACAAACAGTCAAAACTGGGGTCATCTCGGGGTGGGCACGGCTCATTATCAGTATAATGTAAGAAGCGAAGTATTGCCTCATTTATTTATTTTTTTTAAGTTCCAGTTCAGTTCTGAAGTTGCTTTTAGGGGCCTATATATTAGAAACCCCTATCAAACACCTCATTTTAGAAACTAGACCCCTCAAAATATTCACAACAGCATATAGAAAGTTTGTTAACCCTTTAGGTGTTTCACGGAAATTTAGAGCAAAGTAGAGGTGAAATGTACATTATTTTTTTTTTGGGCAGAAAATCCTTTTTATTCCTTTTTTTTTCTGTAAAACAGAAGGTTTTACCAGAGAAACGCAACTCAATATTTATTGCCCAGGTTCTGCAGTTTTGAGAAATATCCCACATGTGGCGCTAGTGCGGTAATGGACGGAAGCATCGGCCTCCGAAGCAAAGAAGCACCTAGAGGATTATGAGGCCTCCTTTTTAGGGTATGTTCACACGCAGTGAGCAAAAACTTCTGAAAATACGGAGCTGATTTCAGAGAAACCAGCCTCTGATTTTCAGGCGTTTTTGAAGCTGAAAATTAAATTTGGAGCTTCTTTTGAGGCTTCTTTTCAGGCGTTTTTTGAGGCATTTTTTGAGGCGTTTTTCATAGTGTTCAATGGAAAATCAGCTCCAAAAAACGCTTCAAGAAGTAATATGCTACTTCTTTTTACGGAGCGTCTTTTTACGCTCCATTTTTTTACAGCGACGCGTAAAATAAAGGCTCGTGGGTACAGGACCTAGTAAAACCCATTGCAGGCAATGGGCAGATGTTTGTAGGCGTAATGGAGCCGTTTTTTTCAGGCGTAATTCGAGGTGTAAAATGCCCAAAATACGCCTGAAAACCACTGCGTGTGAACATACCCTTATTAGGCACCATGTCCGGTTTGAAGAGGTCTTGTGGTGCCAAAACAGTGGAAACCCCCCAAACCCCATTTTGGAAACAAGACCCCTTGAGGAATTCATTGTAGTTTTCTTGGGGTGCATGCGGCTTATTGATCAGTTTTTATTCTATTTTTAAGTGGCGTGGTGACTAAAAAACAGCAATTCTACTATTGTTTTTTTATTCTATTTCTTTTTTACAGCGTTCACCTTGCACTATAAATGACATATTCACTTTATTCTGCGGGGCGATACGATTACGGCGATACCAGATGTTTATGTTTTTTTTTATGTCTTATGGCGTTTGCACAATAAAATACTTTTTGTAAAAAATTATTTACTTTTTGTTTAAGGGTATGTGCACACGACCTCTTTTCAGACGTAATGGAGGCGTTTTACGTCTTGAATTACGCCTGAAAAGACGGCTCCAATACGTTGGCAAACATCTGCCCATTGCTTGCAATGGGTCTTACGATGTTCTGTGCAGACGAGCTGTCATTTTACACGTCGCTGTCAAAATACGGCGCGTAAAATGACGGCTCGTTAAAAGAAGTGCAGGACACTTCTTGGGACGTTTTTGGAGCCGTTTACTCATAGACTCTATTGAAAACAGCTCCAAAAACGGCCGTAAAAAACGCCGCGAAAAATGCTCCAAATTTTCAGACGTATTTTGTTAATCGGTGAACATACCCTTACCATATTCTAAGAGCCAGAACTTTTTTATTTTTCCATCAAGAAAGCCGTGCGAGGACTTATTTTTTGTGTAACGAACTGTAGTTTCAATCATTACCATTTTTAGGTACATGCAACTTTTTTATCTCTTTTTATTCCATTTTTTGGGTTGTGAAGTGACCAAACAATTGTGATTGTGGTACGGTTTATTATTATTTTCTTTTACGGCGTTCACCGCGCGGGATAAATAAATAAATAATTTTGTAGTTCAGGCCGTTACGGACGCGGCGATACCAATTATGTATAGTTTATTTGTTTGTTTATCTATTTTTATTAATAATAAAGGACTGATAAGGGAAAAAGGGGGATGTTTACTTTCATCACTTTTAAAACTTTTATTTTCTTATTTTTACACATCTTTTTTTTACTTTATTACTTTGTCCTACTAGGGAACTTGAGGGCAGGAGGCCCTGATCGCTATTCTAATACACTGCACTACATGCGTAGTGCAGTGTATTAGAGCTGTCAGCTACTCACTGACAGCAAGCATAGTGGGTCCTGACTAGGCTTCCGTCGATGGCATAGCTGGACGCCATTGTCCGGTTGCCATAGTCACCATCGCTGGCCGCTATCGTGTAGCAGGCCGGCGATTGTAGCTTAACCCCTAAAAAGCCACGATCACTATTGACCGTGGCTTTTAAGGGGTTAATCTGCGGGGACACAGGGATCGGTCCCCGCTGTAGGAGCTGCGGCAACTGCTGTACGAGACAGCAGCTGTCACAGCTCCTGTATGTGTCGGGAGGACGGCCGAAATGGCCGTTACTCCCGCGACGTACTATTAGGTCATGGAGCGCGAACGATACAGCTACCATAACCTAATAGTACGTCCAGGAGCGGGAAGGGGTTAAATAAACATAAATAGTGTGAGTCTAAGGCTGGGTTCACACGTGGCGGAATTTCACTTAAATTCCGCTGCGGACACTCTGCAGCGTTAATCCGCAGCGGAGCCGTTTGTCCATTGACTTACACTTTAATTTAGCAGTGTTCGTTTAGACGAGGCGTAAAATTCCGCTGCGGAGCATAGGCTGCGGAGCGGAATTTGGTGTCCGCAGCATGCTCTGTCTGTTGCGGAGCAGTGGCGGACTCATGGCGGAATTTCTCCATTGACTTCAATGGAGATTCTAATTTCCGCAATGAAGTCCGCAGCTGTCATGCACATGTTATGTGTGCTGCGGATCCGTCTTGCTTTTTTAACTTGACATTTCTTCATTCTGGCTGGACCTATGTATTTCTAGGTCTACAGCCAGACTGAGGAAGTCAATGGGGCTCCCGTAATGACGGGAGCGTTGCTAGGAGACGTCAGTAAATAGTCACTGTCCAGGGTGCTGAAAGAGTTAAGCGATCGGCAGTAACTGTTAATGCACCCGGGACAGTGACTACCGATCCCAATATACATCTATCTGTAAAAAAAAATGAAGTTCATACTTACCGAGAACTCCCTGCTTCTGTCTCCAGTCCGGCCTCCCAGGATGACGTTTCAGTCTAAGTGACGGCTGCAGCCAATCACAGGCTAATAACAGGCTGCAGCGGTCACATGGACTGCCGCGTCATCCAGGGAGATCGGGCTGGATGCCGAAGGAGGGACGCGTCACCAAGACAACGGGCGGTAAGTATGAATTTCTTTGACTTTCACAAGGGAAAGTGCTGTCCCTTCTCTCTATCCTGCACTGATAGGGAGAAGGGAAGTACTTTTACCGCAGTCCGCAGCAGCTAGTCCGCATCAATTTACTGCACATTTTGTGCAGATCCGCAGCAGAATCTGCAACGCAGATTCTGTGCGGCATTGATGCGGACAGTTGCGGAGGAAATCCGCCACGTGTGGTCATGCCCTAACCCTCATGTTGTATGAAGAAAAAAGCCACTAATGGAATGTGATTTGAAAGCTGCTATTCCAAAGTATTGATCCTAATATATTTCCCACATATATGAAAAAGGAGTTGTAGTAGCTATGGGGTTTGTTGTATATACCCCCCCCCCCTACCCATTCCTGTTGTGCTCAACACGAGCGCATGGAGCGGAGGAGATGCTGCTGAATAGTTTCATTGCACTGCCATGAAGTTTTGCCACTGCAAGCACTCTCACACTCGGAGCCACAACCAGTAATATGCCACACGCTTAAACAATATTTACAGGCTTAGTCTCCCCTGATGACTCTGTTGCCTGGTGGAAACGCATCGGGAAAATCTTTCTAAACTTGAGGATGTGAATAGGATTCCATATTTATTTATCCAACTCGATTTGAGAGAGACCACAACAGGAACGGTAAACGGTTTATGCCGAACGGTAAACGGTGTAAATTTAAATTGCTGTTTTTTTTTTATATCCAACCTCCCCCCAAAGAAACGTTAATTTAAAAAAATTATATGTGCCCCAAAATGGTGCCATTAAAAAATACAACAAATCCTGCAACAAAAAAGTCCTCATACAGCTATGTCGACAGAAATATAAAGTTATAGCTCTTTAAATGCGGCGATGGAAAAGCGAAAAAAATGCTTTGTCATTAAGGCCTAAATTAGGCTGGTCACTAAGGGGTTAAGATCTCCCATTTATCATTTGTACCATTATTTGACATTAGTTCTTCCCAGTCTATATCCTGAATTGCAGCCCTCATCCTGGGGAAATTGGCTTTCTTAAAATTAAATGTTTTTGCCCTCCCAGCCTGCGTTTGTTTTTTACAGTATAGGTAAAATGTAACTATATTGTGATCACTGTTACCGAGGTTTTCACGAACATTGACATTCCCAACAAGATCTGCATTATTAGAAATGACCAGATCCAACAGAGCTCCAGCTCTAGTCAGGTCTTCCACAAACTGGCCCATAAAATTTTCCTGCAGCAGGTTGAGGAAATGTCTTCTTTTCGCAGTTGGAGTCAGACCATGATGCCAATTTAAAATCTCCCATTATCACTACAGTACCAGCCTGTGCAGCCCGCTCCATCTGTTTCTATAGCTGACCTTCCATCTCCTCAGTTATATTGGTGGGGTCTATAGATTACACGAAAAATATTTTTTTTCAGTATTTACCTCCTTTTGTAATACCACCCACAAGGTTTCGACCTCCTCACAGTATTCACCCACTATTGTCCACTTTCACACTCGCCTTCATATCACTTCTCACATACAGACATACACCACCGCCTTTCCTATTCGCCCTGTCTTTCCGAAACAGTGTATAACCCTGTAGATTTACAGCCCAGTCGTGTGAAGAGTCTAGCCATGTTTCAGCAACACCAACTATAATATATGTTCCTCCAGTATCAAGGCCTCCAGCTCCCCCATTTTACTTGCTAGACTTCTGGCATTTGTGAACATACACTTTAACTTGCCTTTCAATTTTTCACATTCGGTATCAGAAATGTGATTAGTTGACATTATTTGGGCATTTTTATCTTCAGTGTTTTGTAACCAAAGGATCTCCTTATCCTGTTGCCTAATCCTCTCCCCACAGTCTATTACTCCCCCCACCGATATAATCTCATCCCTCTCTAACTTAACTACCCCTTTATTTTCTACATTGACCTCCCTCTTCAGCCCTAGTTTAATGGGAAGGTGTCATGAAATTATTATTTTTTTTATATCATATTGCTTTTAATATGATATTGACATAAATTTTATTTATTTGTGTTCTCATGTTCTACTTTTTACTTTTTTCTTACTTTTACTTCTCTATTGGGGCTGCCCTTTTTTTTTTCATCTCTGTATGTGTCGATTAACGACACATGCAGAGATGGAATATGGCACATACAACCCCATAGAGAATGCGAACAGGAGCCGTTCCATTCACTGCAGCGTACGCCGTCTGTGTGGGAACGGCGCATGCGCCGCTCCCACACAGACCAAATCGAAGCTCGTTAGCAGAGCGAAATCCGGCGCCATTTTCATGTGGACCGGAACAGTAAGATGACGACTTCCGGCCGCGGCTTCCGGCCATATGTTCAAGGAAGCGAAGGCACAAGGCATAGGAGCGGAGGCGGCAGGAGAAGGTAATTTATGTTTGTGTATGTGATGTGTGTATTATGTTCGTGTTATACTGTCTGCTTAGCACTGTATCTAATCCTCCTACACTGTGCATTCGCTCAGAAAATGGCGGCACAGTGTAGGAGGTTTGAAGATTCAACCCCCTCCTTCTCCTGGCACTAGCCAGAATAAGGGAGGGGGATTGTGTGAGGACACTAGAGCGAGTGTGTCTACCCCAAATTTGCAGCATAAAGCAATGAGGTTGCTTTACCACATTGACCATGCTGCAATTTTGGGAACAGCTCCCTCTAGTGACCAGCACATAGAAATGTTATAAATTATAATCTAATTTATAATATTTCCTGACTTGTGAAAAAATGAAAACAATGTGTAATCACTTAAATAATAATTATTTAACAAAAAAAAAATAAAAAAAATTCTAGCAACACATTCCCTTTAAGCATTACTCCAGCACACACTCCTGGATGGGGAGGTAACTTTACTATACCAATACAGAGAACATCCAAACCCCCCCCCCCCCCCACATCATCAGAAATAGTCTCACAAATATGTCATACTATGGTGGGAGGGCATACATATATATTCCCAATTTATACAAGGTATCAACGGTGACAACTCACTACACAGAAATAATGATCTAAAAATAAATGCAGTCTATGGAACACTAGGGGTATCACACGGCCTATTTTCAGATGTAATTTGGGCGTTTTACGCCTCGAATGACGCATGAAAAGACCTCTCCAATACGTCTGCAAACATCTGCCCATTGCTTGCAATGGCTCTTGCGATGTTCTGTTCAGACGAGGTGTAATTTTACGCATCCCTGTCAAAAGACGGCGCGTAAAAAGACGCCCGCCTCAAAGAAGTGCATGTCACTTCTTGGGACGTAATTGGAGCCATTTTTCATTGACTCCATTGAAAAACAGCTCCAATTACATCCGTAATGGACGCTGCGAAAAACGCGTGCACTTGCAAAAACGTCTGAAATTCAGGAGCTGTTTTTGCCTCCGTAAGACGTGTGAACATACCATTATGCAGGAAAAAAAAAATTGTATCAAACACAAAAGCATAAAACAGATAATGTCAAATTCAGAGATGATTTCCACAGTTTGATAGATGGATACCAGGCAGCAACGGGCTTAAATGGAGAAAAATGCTTGAATGATTAAGTCACAGCTTGTATCCAAATTTAACAGTCTAGGATGGGGAGAGAAAGGGGAATGGTCCATTCCCAGTCTTCATGTAACCTCCCACATCTAGTGGCAGTAACGGTACAATACCGCAATTCCACTATAGTACTATTGTCCAATGAAGCAATACAAGAATACATATGTAGTATACATTAGTGCATAATAGTGGCTTACCCATAAGAGTGTAAATGGCTGCCAGGCGTTTGTGGGAAATGGTTGGTCGGGTGTCAAAAGGCCCTTTTGAAGTGATTGTTGTGGATCCCCGATCGGGACCCGCATCTATCAGACATTTATGGCATATCCCGTGGATATGCCATAAATATCAGAGATTAACCCTTTTAGTGTACACTTTGCATCTGCCTTCCCTGCAGGTCTGTGATAGGACATCACCGGCGTAGATCAAACAACCTTCTTGAAATGAATCGGGATTTACCAGTAGAGTACACATAGAGATGTTCATGAAGCCAAATTCAGACTTTATTTTTACTGTTATGGCTAAAAATTATTAGATCTATTTTGTTCAGTGCATTACCGCTGAATTTATGGTCTCCTCTGGTTGCAATATCAACCCAGTATTCTGAAACTTTTTACAGTATCTTGAAAAATATTAAGGAGGATTTGTCTTGACAACATAGATTTATAACGTGCTTATTGACTTTCTAGGTATTTTTGGCAATATTGGACCCATGGAATCGCAAGCAGCAGTTGCAGACATGTCTCTTGATGACATCCGCATGAGTTCCAAGGACCTGCTAGATAAGAAGGAGATTGATTCTGGAGGATTTGGCAAAGTCTTTTTATGCTGTCATCGGAAATATGGTCTAGTGGCGTTGAAATCTGTTTATACAGGATATAAGCATGATTCGTAAGTTATTTATACATTTGAATGAAAAATATAATGGTAAAGTACTTTTGTTAAAACATTTCACAATTGGGTTATCCGACCTTGTGCCGAATCGCTGAAGACATTATGATAACAGACCACTCCTGCAGGGCAAAGTAAGCACACAGCAGCTACTGTATAATACCATGACAGTGATGTGTGCTTCCCCTGCATTGGTCTCTGTTCTCAGGCTGTGACTACTGAAAGGAGGGTGGACTTGGGTGGGGATTGTGGTTCTGACTACTGAGAAGGGGTTGGATAGGTGGGATTGTGGTTGTACCTACTAAGAGTGGGGTGGACTGGGGGTCAGTGTTGCTGTGACTACTCGGAGGGGATAGGCTGAGGAGGGGTGTGGCTGTGACTACTGGGGAAGTTAGCAAAACTGAAACTAATATTTTGTACAGCAATTGTGGTAAAACGACATAAAAAAACACGTGGTTTTGCTGTGGTGCAGAATGGTGCAACTCTCTGCCGCATCATTACTGTACCTGTGTAAGTGTGCCCAAGAGGGACGGACAGACAATTTTAATATTAGTGATAGAGACTGCTGTAACTACCCTGTAAGGCCAGACTTGCACATTTTCCCATTGCAGTGTGGACCCAACCTGTCTTTAGCTCCTAACTTTTGAATCTGGCTCCTAGACCTGACTAAGATTTGACCAGGACTGAACTAACTTTGTGATAATGTCACACATTACATTTGGCAGTTATATATTACACGAAGCTCACTACAGCTGGTACTTCTAAAAGTATCATCTGACGTGCTAAGTGTATGATTATTCCTAACCTTATTTCATTATTAGACCTTAGTCACTTAATTATCCTTTTCACCTTTTTTTTTTTGAGTGGCGCAGATGCAGCTGGACGTTTCGACTGGCTAGCCTAGACTTCTCATACTCCCAGTTTTATTTCCTGCTGTCACATTTAAACTTCTTGTTGGGAGTGTGTCCAAAAAATATGTTTGGAGATACACCTTATCGTTTGTGCCAGATTATTTTTCCTTTCAACATTTTTATTGATTTTAAAAGAAAAAAATCTGAGTATTTGCATTACCTTAACATTGTACAATATAAGAAATATATAGACATTTCAACAAAATGGCAGTACTAAATAGCTCAATTTTCAAAATGCTTTTGGGTGTTATTGTAAAGGTAGGTATTGTACCAGATTGTGTCTATATATTTGTTGACTCTAATACTACTATTTATATAGATATTTCACTGTTAGAGATAAGTATATCAATGTTATTTGTCAATGTTTATTTGGGTATATATATATACAGTGAAGGAAATAAGTATTTGATCCCTTGCTGATTTTGTAAGTTTGCCCACTGTCAAAGACATGAACAGTCTAGAATTTTTAGGCTAGGTTAATTTTACCAGTGAGAGATAGATTATAATTTAAAAAAAAACAGAAAATCACATTGTCAAAATTATATATATTTATTTGCATTGTGCACAGAGAAATAAGTATTTGATCCCTTTGGCAAACAAGACTTAATACTTGGTGGCAAAACCCTTGTTGGCAAGCACAGCAGTCAGACGTTTTTTGTAGTTGATGATGAGGTTTGCACACATGTTAGATGGAATTTTGGCCCACTCCTCTTTGCAGATCATCTGTAAATCATTAAGATTTCGAGGCTGTCGCTTGGCAACTCGGATCTTCAGCTCCCTCCATAAGTTTTCGATGGGATTAAGGTCTGGAGACTGGCTAGGCCACTCCATGACCTTAATGTGCTTCTTTTTGAGCCACTCCTTTGTTGCCTTGGCTGTATGTTTCGGGTCATTGTCGTGCTGGAAGACCCAGCCACGAGCCATTTTTAATGTCCTGGTGGAGGGAAGGAGGTTGTCACTCAGGATTTGATGGTACATGGCTCCATCCATTCTCCAATTGATGCGGTGAAGTAGTCCTGTGCCCTTAGCAGAGAAACACCCCCAAAACATAATGTTTCCACCTCCATGCTTGACAGTGGGGACGGTGTTCTTTGGGTCATAGGCAGCATTTCTCTTCCTCCAAACAAGGCGAGTTGAGTTAATGCCAAAGAGCTCAATTTTAGTCTCATCTGACCACAGCACCTTCTCCCAATCACTCTCAGAATCATCCAGATGTTCATTTGCAAACTTCAGACGGGCCTGTACATGTGCCTTCTTGAGCAGGGGGACCTTGCGGGCACTGCAGGATTTTAATCCATTACGGCATTATGTGTTACCAATGGTTTTCTTGGTGACTGTGGTCCCAGCTGCCTTGAGATCATTAACAAGTTCCCCCGTGTAGTTTTCGGCTGAGCTCTCACCTTCCTCAGGATCAAGGATACCCCACGAGGTGAGATTTTGCATGGAGCCCCAGATCGATGTCGATTGACAGTCATTTTGTTTGTCTTTCATTTTCTTACTATTGCACCAACAGTTGTCTCCTTCTCACCCAGCGTCTTACTTATGGTTTTGTAGCCCATTCCAGCCTTGTGCAGGTCTATGATCTTGTCCCTGACATCCTTAGAAAGCTCTTTGGTCTTGCCCATGTTGTAAAGGGTAGAGTCAGACTGATTAATTGAGTCTGTGGACAGGAGTCTTTTATACAGGTGACCATGTAAGACAGCTGTCTTTAACCCCTTCCCGACATTTGACGTACATGTACGTCATGGAAAGTACTGACTTCCCGCATCTTGCCGTACATGTACGTCAAACGTTTGGCACCGGCTCAGAAGCTGAGCCGGTCCCATCATCACCGGATCTCAGCTGTATCTTACAGCTGACATCCGACTGTAACGGCGGGGACCGAAATTAGCTTCGATCCCCGCCATTAACCCCTTAAGTGCAGCGCTCAAACGCGATCGCTGCACTTAAGGTGTTTGCAGCTCATCGGAACCCCAGTAATGAAATTGCCGGGGTTCCGGTGGCTGCAATGGCAACCGGAGGCCTAATACTGGCCTCCCGGTCTGCCTAGCACCGAAGCCGGTCAAGATCCGCCCGGCGGCGGAGCCTGATCGGCTTCCGTAGCTGCCGGCAAGATGGCGCCGGGTCAGGAGCTGATCCGGCGTCATCAGCGGTGGAAGTCAGCTGTACTGTACAGCTGACATCCACCTGTAACGGCAGGAACCGGAGCTAGCTCCGATCCCTGCCATTAACCCCTTCGATGCAGCAATCGAAAGCGATTGCTGCATCGTAGCGGTTACAAGCAGATCGCCAGCCCTGACAGGCAATCGGGACTGGCGACTGCTGTTATGGCAACAGGAGACACAATGGTCTCCTGCTCTGCCATTACGGAAGCCGATTTAGGCCCCGCCGGGAGGCGAAGCCTAAACGGCTTGCTGTCAGTGAATGACTGACAGATCTAATACATTGCACTACATAGGTAGTGCAATGTATTAGAAAAAAAAAAATCTGACCGTTGGACCTTCAAGTCCCCTAGTGGGACTTGAGAAAAAGTGTAAAAAAAGTATAAAAAAGTGTAAAAAAAAGTGCAAAAAATAAAAGTTTGAAAACAATAAAAGTTTCAAGTAATCAAATAACACACAATCCCCCTTTTACTCTTATCAAGTCCTTTATTATTGAAAAATAATAATAAACCATATGTATTTGGTATCGCCACGACCGTAACGACCGGAGGTATCAAAATATTATATTATTTATTGCACGCGGTGAACAGCGTAAAAAAAACCCGTAAAAAACGTTACCAGAGTTTCTGTTTTTTAGTCACTTTGCCCTACAAATATTACAATAAAAAGTGATCAAAAAGTCGCACGTATCCAAAAATGGTACCTATAAAAACTATAGCTCGTCCCGCAAAAAACAAGCCCTCATACAACTCCGTCGACAAAAAAATTAAAACGTTATGGTTCTCACAACTTGGCGACAGAAAAAATACATTCTTTTTACAAAAGTAATTTTATTGTGCAAAAAGTTGTAAAACATAAAAAAGTTCTATAAATGAGGTATCGCCGGAATCGTACTGACCCGCAGAATAAAGGTAACATGTAGTTTATAATGCGTGGTGAACTCTGTATAAAAAAAAACCAAAAAAAGCTGTGCCAGAATTGCGTTTTTTGGTTTACCTGGCATCCCAAAAAATAGGATAAAAGGTGATCAAAAAGTCACATGTACCCCAAAATGGTACCAATAATAACTACAGCTCGTCCCGCAACAAACCAGCCCTCATACCGCTACGTCTATGAAAAATAAAATTAGTTATGGCTCCAATAAGTCAGGAAATAAAAAAATATGCAGTTGTGCCCGAGGAGAACATTTCTTCTGTTTCAAGAGGCGATTTATCAAGGACCTAAAATTAGGGAACCAGGAAGGGAGGGCCCAATCATATCCGATGGAAGCGACGGTGCCCGTATTATACCAGGATAATACTTTCCCAGCAAAATTCCCCAAACTACAAAGGCGCGGAGTGTGGACCAAAAGGGGGATAAGAAATGACACCATTTATCAGTGCGACACCGGCCTGTGCAGAAAGGATTGCTTCACAGCGTAACACACATCTATGGATTATTTTTATTTTTTTATACCACCTGACTATGCCCCTTATATACTCCGCCCCGCTTACATGTACCCCCACATTATAAAACACCAGCAATACTCAAACAAATATAGTACCAAGCAAAATCCGCTCTCCAAAAGCCAAATGGTGCTCCCTCGGCCCTGAACCCTACAGCGTGCCCAAACAGCAGTTTCCTTCAACATATATGGCACCGTCATACCCGTGAGAACCCTTTTAACAATTTTTGTGGTGTGTGTCTCCAGCGTCATAAGCTGGGCATGACATATTTGCCACTGAATGGCATATCTAGGGAAAAATATAAATTTTTAATTTGCACCATCCGCAGCGCATTCATTTATGGAAAAGACCTGTGGGGTGAAAATGCTCACTACACCCCTTAATAAATGCCTTGAGGGGTGCAGTTCCATAATGGGGTCACTTATCAGGGGTTTCTTTTTATTATTTCACATCTGAGCCTCTGCAGTTGTGAACCAATACTTTGTAAATCGCCAAATTAGGCCTCCACTCCGCATGGTACTCTTCACTTCTGAGCCCTGTCATATGTCCAGACAAAAGATTAGGGCCACATGTAGGGTGTTTCTAAAACCGGGAAACACCGCATAATAATTAGAGAGCTGTCTTGTTATGGTGGCACAAGCCGGGCACCACATATTGGCATATCTATGGAAAAAAATCCCATTTTCACTCTGCAACATTGAGCGCACACTAATTTCTACAAAACACCTGCAGGGTTAAAATGCTTACTACACCCCTTGGTAAATGCATTGAGGGGTGTAGTTTACAAAATGGGGTCACTTCTGGGGGGTTTCCACTGTTTTGGGCCCACAGGTGCCCAGAAACCAATCCAGCAACATCTGCACTCCAAATGGCGGTCCTTCCCTTCTGAGCCCTGCCGTTTGCCCAAACAGCAGTTTATGACCACATATGGGGTATTGCCGTACTCGGGAGAAATAGCTTTACAAATGTTGGGTTCTTTTTTTCCTTTATTTGTTGAGAAAATGAAAAAATTTGCGCTAAAGCTACGTCTTATTGAAGAAAAAGGACTGTTTTTATTTTCACTGCCTAATTCTAATAAATTCTATGAAACATCTGTGGGGTCAAAATGCTCACTACACCCCTAGATGCATTCTTCAAGAGGTGTAGTTTCCTAAATGGAGTCCCTTTTTGGGCGTTTTCATTGTTTTGTCCCCTCAGGGGCTTTGCAAATGTGACCTGGCCTCCGCAAATCATTCCTGCTAAATGTGATCTCAAAAAGTCAAATAGTGCTCTTTCCCTTCTAAGCCCTGCCGTGTGTCCAAACAGCCGTTTATTACCACATGTGGGGTATTGTTTTACTCGGGAGAAATTGCTTTACAAATTTTGTGGTGCTTTTTCTCCTTTAGTCCTTCTGGAAATGAGAAAAAATTAGCTAAACCTACATTTCCTTTGAAAAAATGTAGATTATTATTTTCAGGGCCTACTTCCAATAATTTCTGCAAAAAAACTGTGGTGTCAAATCGCTCACTATACCCCTAGATAATTTCCTCAATGGGTGTTGTTTCCAAAATGGGGTCACTTGTGGGGGGTTTCCACTGTTTTGTCCCCTCAGGGGCTTTGTAAATGTAACATGGCCTCCGCAAACCATTCCTGCTAAATTTGAGTTCCAAAAGCCAAATGGCGCTCTTTCCCTTCTCAGCCTCGCCGTGTGTCCAAACAGCCGTTTATTACCACATGTGGGGTATTGTTTTACTCGGGAGAAATTTCTTTACAAATTTTATGGTGATTTTTCTCCTTTAGTCCTTGTGGAAATGAAAAAAAATTAGCTAAACCTACATTTTATTTGAAAAAATGTAGATTTTCATTTTCACAGCCTACTTGCAAAAATTTCTGCAAAAAACCTGTGGGGTCAAAATGCTCACTATACCCCTAGATAATTTCCTCAAGGGGTATAGTTTCCAAAATGGGGTCACTTGTTTGGGGTTTTCACTGTTTTGTCCCCTCAGGGGCTTTGTAAATGTGACATGGCCTCCGCAAACCATTCCTGCTAAATGTGAACTCCAAAAGCCAAATGGCGCTCTTTCCCTTCTCAGCCACGCCGTGTCTCCAAACAACCGTTTATTACCACATGTGAGGTATTGTTTTACTCGGGAGAAATTGCTTTACAAATTTTGCGGTGCTTTTTCTCCTTTAGTCCTTGTGGAAATGAGAAAAAAAATCGCTAAACCTACATTTTCTTTGAAGAAATGTTGATTTTCATTTTCACGGCCTACTTCCAATAATTTCTGTAAAAAACCTGTGCGGTGAAAATGCTCACTACACCCCTAGATAATTTCCTTGAGGTGTCTAGTTTCCCAGATGGGGTCACTTTTGGGGGATTTTGACTGTTTTGGCACCGCAAGAGCCCTTCAAACCTGACATGGTGCCTAAAATATATTCTAACAAAAATAAGGCCCCAAAATCCACTAGGTGCTCCTTTGCTTCTGAGGCCGGTGTTTCAGTCCAGTAGCACGCTACGGCCACATGTGGGATATTTCCTAAAACTGCAAAAACTGGGCAACAAATATTGAGTTGCATTTCTCTGGTAAAACCTTCTGTGTTATAAAAAAAATTGTATTAAAAATGTATTTTTGCAGAAAAATATGAAATTTGTAAATTTCACCTCTACTTTGCTTTAATTCCTGTGAAATGTTTAAAGGGTTAAGACATTTTCTAAATGCTGTTTTGAATACTTTGAGGGGTGAAGTTTTTAAAATGGGGTGACTTTTTTGGGGTTTCTAATATATAAGGCCCTCAAAACCACTTCACAACTGAACTGGCCCCTGTAAAAATAGCCTTTTGAAATTTTCTTGAAAATGTGAGAAATTGCTGCTAAAGTTCTAAGCCTTGTGAGGTCATAGAAAAATAAAAGGATGTTCAAAAAACGATGCCAATCTAAAGTAGACATATGGGGGATGTTAATTAGCAACAATTTTGTGTATTATAACTGCCTGTCTTACAAGCAGATACATTTAAATTGAGAAAAATGCTAATTTTTGCAATTTTTCGCTAAATTTTGGTGTTTTTCACAATTAAATACTGAACATATCGAGCAAATTTTGCCAGTAACATAAAGTCCAATGTGTCACGAGAAAACAATCTCAGAATCGCTTGGATAGGTGAAAGCATTCCGGAGTTATTACCACATAAAGTGACACATGTCAGATTTGAAAAATGAGGCTCTGTCAGGAAGGTCAAAAGTGGCTAAAGAGGGAAGGGGTTAATGCATGCACCAAGTTGATTTGGAGCGTGTAACTGGTCTGGAGGAGGCTGAACTCTTAATGGTTGGTAGGGGATCAAATACTTATTTCTCTGTGCACAATGCAAATAAATATATATAATTTTGACTATGTGATCTTCTGTTTTTTTTTTATATAATCTATCTATCACTGGTAAAATTAACCTAGCCTAAAAATTCTAGACTGTTCATGTCTTTGACAGTGGGCAAACTTACAAAATCAGCAAGGGATCAAATACTTATTTCCTTCACTGTATATATATCAATTTGTGCAAATATTTACATTATTTCATTAGTTAATCAGTGTATGTCAGTTCATTAATTCATTTGCATTTTGTTCAGTTAGATTATGTACACACGGAGTGTTTTCGGACGTTTTCAGGCCGTAAACATCCCGAAAAACGGCCGAAAAATCATCTGCCCATTGATTTCAATGGGAAAACAGTGTTCTGTTCTGACAGAGCGTTTTTTTTTACGCGGCCGTTTTTCATAGACTCTATAGAAAAACAGCTCCAAAAACGGTGCGAAAAACGTGACTTTGATTAAAAAACTTCCGAAAATCAGGAGCGTTTTTTTTTTTAAAAGGTTTTCTTTATTAACTTTTTCTCAAGGCACCCTTTTTCACTTCATGTGGCAATGTCCCAAAATAACAGGATTTTGGACACAGGTATTTGAGCTTTTGGTTCAAATATTTCAATGCCCAATCCCATGTGCTCCTCAACTAGCATTGTTATCTCTTGATCTAGATTCTTTCCCCTTTATCATGAGATGCTTGATCTGTAAAATTTTGGTACTGGCTAAGCTAGTGATTACACGACATTGGAAGAAGACAGATGCTCCCTCAATAGATGAACTCATACTCTCACTCAAAACGACATATGCATATGAGAGAATAATAGCCTTGGGTAATTCTTCATTCTCCAAATTTAGCCTATTATGGAACCCCTGGTTTAACAGTATATTCCATAAATAATAGTGAATGATACTCTGTATAGAAAATGAGCAAAGATACGCTGCTTTTTTCGGACCGTGCCTATGGTAAGATCCCAAATGCATATCTAGTCAATGGTATATAGATATTGTCTATAATATAAAGTATTGCTGCAATGTTTTTGTGTGTTCCCGGTTTTTTCCTTGTTACTGTTTATTATGCTGATATTTTCACTAAGTTCGCACTGATATTGAGATCATATGCTTTAATGAGAAATATGTGAAAGAACTTTATATACCAATGCATAATATGTTTATGTTTCATGATTTATGTAAAAACTCCAATAAAAACTATTGAAACGAAAATACAAATGTACAAAAGCGCAAAATTGCGCACAAAAACATACATAGCATACTGACCAACCGCACTAGTTGGCAATAACAATCATCATAGAGAAAAATACAGTTACAGTGCAAAAGCCAGCATGAAAACTTAACGGATCACAGGTGCATATAAGTGTATTGCAAAGAAAACAGAATCAACATTTGACCGCCATTATTGCCAAAACAGACAAAACCGACAGCCAGTCACACTTCACTCACACCTGTCTATCAGACAGCAGTGTCCGAAATCTCCATCCATCTAGCCCATATCATTTGTCAGGACACCCTCTGCTAATGTATAACTTCTGATATAATGGTATATACTTATTTACCAATTGCAACCAATGTTCTATACTAGGACACACCGTGGCCTTCCATTCCATAATTATAACCTTCCGCGCACAGAACAAAACAAATCGGAAAAAGATTTTGTCATAATAGCCTTGTAATAACTCATTCATAATGCCCAAAAGGCACACCTGAGGGGAGAGAACCCGGGGAAACTCAAAGTTATCATGCAGAAACTCTACAACCCTTGACCAGAATAGTGAAATCCTAGGACAGGACCAGACACAGTGCAGGTACGTGCCAACATCCGACTGACACCGAAAACAGCTGTCCGACCCGGAGGCCCCAATTCTCTTAAGTCTAACCGGAGTATAGTAAATTCTGTGTAGAAACCGCGATTGTATTAAAAAGTCTCGAGCACTAACTACGGAATCAAAGAAGGAAAGCTCCACCTCCCTCCACTCCTCCTCCTCCAAATCAGGAATATCTCTCTTCCACCCCAGGTACGCCCTCAGGAGCAGTTTTCACTTGAAAACAGCTCCGTATTTTGAGACGTTTTTTATTTTGTGTATTCACATACCCTTAGTCTATTGATTTGTTTTGTATCTTTTATCTGATGAAACCAATCTAAGGCCCTATTCACACGGAGTATTTTGCAGGCAGAAAAATCTGCCTCAAAATTCCTTCAGAAAAAAACGCCTCCACCTCCCATTGAAATCAATGGGTGGCGATTTCAGGCATTTTTTGGCGCTGTTTCCGGCACGGTTTCCATGTCCAAAACAGCGTGAAAATACTCTGTGTGATCTAGCCCTTTTTATAGTCAGACTTTGAGCATCATGAGAAATACCTTGACTATAAGGCATTGTTCACATCTGCGCTATGAAATCCGTTCAGTCAAAGGAGCAGAAAAACAGGAATGCTGTGACTAATCTATCACGTGACAGACCCCATTGACTTTAATAAGCTCCGTTGGGTTGCATCAAGACTGCATGTAAGTGTAAGAGCTTGTACACAAGTAACGCTATTGCTGCAGAAAATTTCTGCAGAAACTAGCAGAAATTCCACTGTTGAAAAACCGCACCATTTCCTGCATTTTGTACTGCAGAATTGGGAGATGGTGAGATCTCCTGAAAAACGCAGCAATTCAGTCCACTATTCGCAGCAGGAATTGACATGCTGCGGTATGAAAAATATGCACTGCAGGTGAATTTCTGCTCTGAAATTTTACGCAGCAGGTGGATGAGATTTGTTAAATCTCACCCACTTTGCTGCTACTGTACTCCGCTGCGTATTTTCTGACCGCAATTCCGGACGGAAAATATGCAGCAATTCCGTTACGTGTGGACAAGCCCTAAAACTGACTTTTGTAATACACTGCACTGGTGACAAACGGAAACCTTCAGCAATGTTTCTGTCACTATTGAGATCAATGGTGATGCAAACGGAAACTAAGGTTTCCGTTTGCCTTTCCGTTGAGGGGTTAATCCGACAGAACCCCTCAACGTAAAGGCAACGCTGATGTGAACACAGCCTTATCACACACCTCCAGTCCAAATATTATAGCTCTCAAATTGTGGCGACACTAAAACATGATATAAAATTTTTTTTATTGTGTCATTTGATATTGCTGTAATTGTATCGACCCCCAGAATAAAATTTAAACATGTTTTAGTCACCCCGTCTCCCAAAAATTGGAATAAAAGTGATCAAAAAGTCGCATAAACCCTAAAATGGTTCCAATAAAATCTACAGCTTATCCTGCAAAAAACAAGCCCTCACACTGTCCATTCAATTGTAAAAGAAGAAAGTTATTGCTCATGTAAGGTTGGGATGAAAAAACTCCCAATATGCAGGCCAGAGGTAAACATTCCTTTTAGTTTCAAGAGGTGGTTATTATCCTTTAACCCCTTCCCTCTTTAGCCACTTTTGACCTTCCTGACAGAGCCTCATTTTTCAAATCTGACATGTGTCACTTTATGTGGTAATAACTCCGGAATGCTTTCACCTATCCAAGCGATTCTGAGATTGTTTTCTCGTGACACATTGCACTTTAAGTTACTGGCAAAATTTGCTCGATATGTTCAGTATTTAATTGTGAAAAACACCAAAAATTAGCGAAAAATTGCAAAAATTAGCATTTTTCTCAATTTAAATGTATCTGCTTGTAAGACAGGCAGTTATACCACACAAAATTGTTGCTAATTAACATCACCCATATGTCTACTTTAGATTGGCATAGTTTTTTGAACATCCTTTTATTTTTCTATGACCTCACAAGGCTTAGAACTTTAGCAGCAATTTCTTACATTTTCAAGAAAATTTCAAAAGGCTATTTTTACAGGGGTCAGTTCAGTTGTGAAGTGGTTTTGAGGGCCTTATATATTAGAAACCCCCAAAAAGTCACCCCATTTTAAAAACTTCACCCCTCAAAATATTCAAAACAGCATTTAGAAAATGTCTTAACCCTTTACACATTTCACAGGAATTAAAGCAAAGTAGAGGTGAAATTTACAAATTTCATATTTTTTTGCAGAAATAAATTTTTAATACAATTTTTTTTATAACACAGAAGGTTTTACCAGAGAAATGCAACTCAATATTTGTTGCCCAGTTTCTGCAGTTTCAGGAAATATCCCACATGTGGCCGTAGCGTGCTACTGGAATGAAGCACCGGCCTCAGAATCAAAGGAACACCTATTGGATTTTGGGGCCTTATTTTTGTTAGAATATATTTTAGGCACCATGTCAGGTTTGAAGGGCTCTTGCAGTGCCAAAACAGTAAAAATCCCCCAAAAGTGACCCCATCTGGGAAACTAGACACCTCAAGGAAATTATCTAGGGGTGTAGTGAGCATTTTGACCACACAGGTTTTTTACAGAAATTATTGGAAGTAGGCTGTGAAAATTAAAATCGACATTTCTTCAAAGAAAATGTAGGTTTAGCGATTTTTTTCTCATTTCCACAAGGACTAAAGGAGAAAAAGCACCGCAAACTTTGTAAAGCAATTTCTCCCGAGTAAAACAATACCCCACATGTGGTAATAAATGGATATTTGGACACACGGCAGGGCTTAGAAGGGAAAGAGCGCCATTTGGCTTTTGGAGCTCAAATTTAGCAGGAATGGTTTGAGAGGCCATGTCACATTTACAAAGCCCCTGAGGGGACAAAACAGTGGAAACCCCCCACAAGTAACCCCATTTCGGAAACTGCACCCATTGAGGAAATTATCTAGGGGTATAGTGAGCGTTTTGACCCCACAGGTTTTTTGCATAAATTATTGGAAGTAGGCTGTGAAAATGCTAATTAAATTTTTTCAAAGAAAATGTAGGTTTAGCTAATTTTTTCTCATTTCCACAAGGACTGAAGGAGAAAAAGCACCGTAAAATTTGTAAAGCAATTTCTCCCGAGTAAAACAATACCCCACATGTGGTAATAAACGGATGTTTGGACACACGGTAGGTCTTAGAAGTGAAAGAGTACCATTTGGCTTTTGGAGTTCACATTTAGCAGGAATGGTTTGCGGAGGTCATGTCACATTTACAAAGCCCCTGAGGGGACAAAACAGTGGAAACCCCCCACAATTGACCGCATTTTGGAGACTACACCCATTGAGGAAATTATCTAGGGGTATAGTGAGCGATTTGACCCCACAGTTTTTTTGCAGAAATTATTGGAAGTAGGCCCTGAAAATAATAATCTACATTTTTTCAAAGAAAATGTAGGTTTAGCTAATTTTTTCTCATTTCCAGAAGGACTGAAGGAGAAAAAGCACCACAAAATTTGTAAAGCAATTTCTCCCGAGTAAAACTATACCCCACATGTGGTAATAAACGGCTGTTTGGACACACGGCAGGGCTTAGAAGGGAAATAGCACTATTTGGCTTTTTGAGATCACATTTAGCAGGAATGGTTTGCGGAGGCCAGGTCACATTTGCAAAGCCCTTGAGGGGACAAAACAATGAAAACGCCCAAAAAGGGACTCCATTTAGGAGGTGTATGAGGGCTTGTTTTTTGCGGGACGAGCTATAGTTTTTATAGGTACCATTTTTGGATACGTGCGACTCTTTGATCACTTTTTATTCTAATATTTGTAGGGCAAAGTGACCAAAAAACAGAAACTCTGGTAACGTTTTTTACGTTTTTTTTTACGCTGTTCACCACGTGCAATAAATAATATAATATTTTGATACCTCATGTCGGTATGGTCGTGGCGATACCAAATACATATGGTTTGATATTATTTTTCAATAATAAAGGACTTGATAAGAGTAAAAGGGGGATTGTGTTTTATTTGATTACTTGAAACTTTTATTGTTTTCAAACTTTTATTTTTGCACTTTTTTTTACACTTTTTTTACACTTTTTCTCAAGTCCCTCTAGGGGACTTGAAGGTCCAATGGTCAGATTTTTTTTTCTCTAATACATTGCACTACCTATGTAGTGCAATGTATTAGATCTGTCAGTCATTCACTGACAGCAAGCCAATTAGGCTTCGCCTCCCGGCGGGGCCTAAATCGGCTTCCGTAATGGCAGAGCAGGAGACCATTGTGTCGCCAGTCCTGATTGCCTGACAGGGCTGGCGATCTGCTAGTAACCGCTACGATGCAGCAATCGCTTTCGATTGCTGCATCGAAGGGGTTAATGGCAGGGATCGGAGCTAGCTCCGGTTCCTGCCGTTACAGGTGGATGTCAGCTGTACAGTACAGCTGACTTCCACCGCTGATGACGCCGGATCAGCTCCTGACCCGGCGCCATCTTGCCGGCAGCTACGGAAGCCGATCAGGCTCCGCCACCGGGCGGATCTTGACCGGCTTCGGTGCTAGGCAGACCGGGAGGCCAGTATTAGGCCTCCGGTTGCCATTGCAGCCACCGGAACCCCAGCAATTTCATTGCTGGGGTTCCGATGAGCTGCAAACACCTTAAGTGCAGCGATCACGTTTGAGCGCTGCACTTAAGGGGTTAATGGCGGGGATCGAAGCTAATTTCGGTCCCCGCCGTTACAGTCGGATGTCAGCTGTAAGATACAGCTGAGATCCGACGATGATGGCACCGGCTCCACTTCTGGTGTAAGTATACGACATTTTGCGGGAAGCACTGGCCTTCCATGACGTATATTTACGGCAAATGTCGGGAAGGGGTTAAAGAGAACCTTTCACTTCCCCATACATGTGCAGTTGAGTGCAGCATGTAATGGGGAGGGCTGCACAAACCCTGGGGCACTTTACATTTTTTTTCTCCGTTATTTAGATATCGGTGCCGTTATATTTGGCTGATTGGTCACTGATTGGTCAGAGTCATACACTCCTCTGTACAACGCCCACTTGGTCATCTAGTAAAACACGCCCAGTTGTACATTGAGAAACTCATTAGCATAAAGTTAATATAGGTCATAACTGATCATTTTTCTAAATAAAAAACACTTCTGTAATCTACATTACAGCGCCGATCACATCATGTACAAGATAGGCCACTTATAATGTGGTGACAGAGCCTCTTTAACTTGGCTTTTTCTATGGCTTTTCAATTAGTTTTGTTGTGTTATGTGATAAGTTATTATCCTGCAGCAGGTTATTCATTGTCCTTTTAACTTGTATTTTCTTTCTGTATTACAGCTACAATAATGATCTCTTTGAAGAGGGTAAAATGATGTATAAACTCAAACATGAACGAGTTGTAAAGTTGCTTGGTATCATTTTAGAAGGTGGTAACTATGCTTTGGTGATTGAGTTCATGACGAAAGGAAATTTGTTACATGTTTTAAAACAGGTACAAAGCCATTTCATCAACTTTCTTCTTTCTAAAGGCCCGTTTACTCTGCCAAAATTATCGCCCAATTATTGTCATGTTTCTAAGCATATTCGTTTGAATAAATGGCCAGTGTAAATGAAGAATAAATAAATCCTTGATCATTGATCTTCAATGATCACGCCACCGGAAAAATTATCATTATCAGCAGCACGATCTGCAAATGCAAATTCTGCTCACATTAAGGGCTTATTCAGACGAACGTGATATACGTCCATGCAACGCGCATGACTTTCACGCGCGTCGCACAGACCTATATTAGTCTATGGGGCTGTGCAGACAGTTGCGTGATTTTTATGCAGCGTGAGTCCGCTGCGTAATTGTCACGACATGTCCGTTCTTTCTGCGTATTTCGCGCATCACGCACCCATTGAAGTTAATGCGTGCGTGAAAACCACGCATGTCACACGGAAGCACTTCCGTGGGACAAGTGTGATTCGCGAAACAGCAGTGAAAAGGATGAATGAAAACAGAAAAGCACCACGTGCTTTTCTGTTTACAAACATCCAAATGGAGTGTTATAATGATGGCGGCTGCGCGAAAAGCACGCAACCGCGCATCATACAGGGCTGACACGGAGCAGTTAAGTGCCTTTTGTGCACGCAAAACGCCGCGTTTTTTGCGTGCGCAAAACGCACACGCTCGTGTGAATCCGGCCTAACATTTACAATAGGCATCGCTGCCTAGCTCATGACTCTTCTAAGTAGACAACTCTAGGTGAGAATTTTAATCCTCCCCTTGGGACGACGAGTTTTCTTCCCACCGTCTGTGAGGATAATTTTGATTGAAATGTCAATCAGATCCTTGCGAACGACTTTTAGGGTATGTTCACACGGCGGGGGTCCGTAACGGCTGAAATTACGGGGATGTTTCAGCCTGAAAACATCCCCGTAATTTCAGCCGTACCGGCATGTGCAGGCGCTTGAACGCCGCGTCAATTACGGCCGTAATTAGCGCTGCTATTCATTGGAGTCAATGAATAGCGGCTCCAATTACGCCCCAAGAAGTGACAGGTCACTTCTTTGACGCGGGCGTCTATTTACGCGCCGTCATTTGACAGCGGCGCGTAAATATACGCCTCGTGTGAACAGACAAACGTCTGCCCATTGCTTTCAATGGGCAGATGTTTGTCTGCGTTATTGAGGCGCTATTTTCGGGCGTAATTCGGGGCAAAAACGCCCGATTTACATCCGTAAATAGGCCGTGTGAGCATACCCTTAAAACCACCAGATGTTAGTCGATGGTTTGAAGACATAGCATGTAAAGAAGCCTTAGAGAAATATTAGTGGACAATTTTCTGTGCATTTTCCTTAAAAGGGTTTGCCCATTAGGGACATTTATGACACATCCACAGGATATGCCCTAAATATCAAATAGATGCGGATCCCACCTTTGGGATCCGCATCTATCTCTAGAACAGGGCCCCCTAAAACCTTTTCTACCTTTCTCGGCCACAGCTGCCTCCTTTCTATTTCCTGATTAGATAGTCGGGAGTTAAGAAAATAGTGTAGCTCGCTGAGCTACGCTGTTTCTGTACCACCCATAGAAGTGAATGGCAGTTACGCAAACCGTATAGCTCGTAACTATGCTAGGATCGTATGTCTCCGTAACTGCCATTCACTTCTATTGGAGCTATGGAAACAGCATAGCTACGCTGTTTTCATAACTTCCGACCATCCAATCAGGAAGTGGCTGGGAGGCAGTGGGGGCCGAGAAAGGCAGAACAGGGTTTAGGGGCCCCCAATCTAGAGATAGGTGCGGGTCCCAGAGGCGGGACCCGCATCTATCTGTCATTTATGACATATCCTGTGGACATGCCATAAATTTCCCTGATGGGAAAACCTCTTTAATGTTTGTTATTTCAAATCTGAAGGTTCTTAAGATTTTGAACATGAATACAATAAAAAAAAAATAAGAAAAAAAATGATGTATTGTCTTCTATGGCAGTGTTTCTCAACTCCAGTCCTCAAGCCCCCGACAGGTCATGTTTTCAGGATTTCCTAAGAATTGTGCAGGCAATAAATTGTAATTACTGACTGAAAATTTATTGTCACATGCTTTCTGTCTAATGGATATCCTCAAATCATGATTCAGTTATTTACACAAAGCCCCTGTTCACACAGAGTTTTTTGCCACAGAAACCGCGGAGGAAGCCACGTCAAAAAACGGCCGAAATTGCCTCTCGTTGATTTCAATGGGAAGTGGAGGAAAAAAGAAGCGACATGCCCTATCTTGGGGCGTTTTCCGCCTCAAAAACCCCATTGAAATCAATGGGAGATGGGGAAAAACCGTTGCGAATGGCTGCAGCCTTTTTATATGTGTTTTGTGATGCATTTTTTGATGCGTTTTATGGCAAAAAACAAGCGCGTTTTTTTCCTTTGCCTGTTGAAGAAAGAGGTAAAAAAAAACGCAGCAAAAGAGCCTGTTGTGCAAAACCAGAGCTGATTTTTTTTCAGGCAGAATTTTCTGCCTGCAAAAAACTGTGTGAACAGGGCGTAATAATGGGTTTGTTGCGTTTTTGTTTTTTTGCTGTATTTTTTTCCCGAAAAATTGCAGCGAAATCGCAACAAAGCCGTTATGTGTGGACTAATAATAATATATTTCTAATCAGAGCCAGTTAAAACTGTATGCTGACCATCATTAGTCAAAGTGAATGTGATTTAGAATGTTTTCTTTTCAATAAACACTTTGACAGTAATCGAGACAAATAAATTTAGCAGAATTGAAGAAATAAATATTTTAGGTAAAGGTCTCAATATGTGAGGACAAAAAAGAGCCCTACACTTGAATACGTTGTTTTACCATGTGAAAATGATATTATTTGTCATAATGATCACTTCTACATATAGCAGCCGTAATTAATGTAGTTTCTTAACATCTCCTTCTACTTCTTGTTTAGTATAATATGTTACAACCAATGCGCATAGTCATGGTTTGTTTGGTTTTTGCTACATCAGTCATGTAATATGGTTATCATGACTGTCAAGCTTTGACATAGTGTAAGGGCGGGTTCACACGTGGCGGAATTTCACTAAAATTCCGCTGCGGACACTCCGCAGCGTTAATCCGCAGCGGTGCCGTTTGTCCATTGACTTACACTTTAATTTAGCAGTGTTCGTTTAGACGAGGCGTAAAATTCCGCTGCGGAGCATAGGCTGCGGAGCGGAATTTGGTGTCCGCAGCATGCTCTGTCTGTTGCGGAGCAGTGGCGGACTCATGGCGGAATTTCTCCATTGACTTCAATGGAGAGTCAAAATTCCGCAATGAAGTCCGCAGATCTTATGTGTGCTGCGGAGCGTATTGTTTTTACTACCATGACATTTCTTCATTCTGGCTGGACCTATGTATTTCTAGGTCTACAGCCAGACTGAGGAAGTCAATGGGGCTCCCGTAATGACGGGAGCGTTGCTAGGAGACGTCTGTAAATAGTCACTGTCCAGGGTGCTGAAAGAGTTAAGCGATCGGCAGTAACTGTTTCTGCACCCGGGACAGTGACTACCGATCTCAATATACATGTATCTGTAAAAAACATATAAGTTCATACTTACCGAGAACTCCCTGCGTCTGTCTCCAGTCCAGCCTCCCAGGATGACGTTTCAGTCTAAGTGACGGCTGCAGCCAATCACAGGCCAAGCACAGGCTGCAGCGGTCACATGGACTGGTGCGTCATCCAGGGAG
This sequence comes from Rhinoderma darwinii, assembly GCF_050947455.1. Classification (NCBI taxonomy): domain Eukaryota; kingdom Metazoa; phylum Chordata; class Amphibia; order Anura; family Rhinodermatidae; genus Rhinoderma; species Rhinoderma darwinii. The sequence goes on along the minus strand of NC_134691.1, from coordinate 159,220,098 downwards.
GTCGGGCTGGATGCCGAAAGAGGGACGCGTCACCAAGACAACGGCCGGTAAGTATGAAATTCTTTTACTTTCCCTAGGGAAAGTGCTGTTCCTTCTCTCTATCCTGCACTGATAGGGAGAAGGGAAGCACTTTTCCCGCAGTCCGCAGCAGCTAGTCCGCATCAATTTTCTGCACATTTTGTGCAGATCCGCAGCAGAATCTGCAACGCAGATTCTGTGCGGCATTGATGCGGACAGTTGCGGAGGAAATCCGCCACGTGTGGTCATGCCCTTATAGTCCTCTTGGGTGAAGTAATTCCACTATATGTATGCATAGTATTTCTTTGTTTACTAAAATGAATTGTGTTATATTTTGTACATTCAGGTAACCGTACCAGTTTCAGTGAAGGCTCGATTTATTTTGGAAATTATTGAAGGAATGCTGTATTTACATAATCAAAATGTGATTCACAAGGATCTGAAACCAGAGAACATATTAGCAGATGATGAATTTCATGTGAAGGTAATTTTTCAGTGCTGTTTATTAACCCCCCTACTAGCGGTGGGCAATTAATTTAAAAATAAAAACTAAATTCAGAGCAGCTAACTGAAGTTGTGGTCGCAACGGTACCACTACGCCTTGTTTTCTGAAGGTTCCAAATTAGAAGAAGGTATATATATATATATATATATATATATATACATACATATACACACGAGCTCGGTAAGTCAGTCAGTCTGAGTCCATGTTTTCAAAAAGAAAGAGTTACATTTACTATCATACACAGCGTATATTTATAGGACACAGAACAAAGAGCATGACTCATAGAGTGTAATCAGCAAAGGGAGAATCCCTCCCTCTGACCTTGCACGTTATCCCTGACTGTTATGCTGGGTTCACACGTGCATGTCCGTTACGGCTGGAATTACGGAGCTGTTTTCAGGAGAAAACAGCTCCTGAATTTCAGACGTAATGGCATGTGCAGGCGTTTTTCGCAGCGTCCATTACGGACGTAATTGGAGCTGTTTTTCTATGGAGTCAATGGAAAACGGCTCCAATTACGTCCCAAGAAGTGACATGCACTTCTTTGATGCGGGCGTCTTTTTTTCTTTTGACAGCGGCGCGTAAAAAAATGACCCTCGGCACAGAACATCGTAAAACCCATTCAAATGAATGGGCAGATGTTTGCCGGTGCTTTGGAGTCGTATTTTCGGACGTAATTCGAGGTTAAAACGCCCGAATTACGTCCGTAAATAGGGTGTGTGAACCCAGCCTTACATGAACTGTTTTGCTGCCAAAAATAAACAACTAAGTAATCTGCAGAGCATCTGCAGATTATTACAAGGCAAACTAAAAGACAAAAATGAATATCACACTGTGCAGTGAATACTGACAAAAAATGCAAAACATGAAATCATTTTGTCACAAATCCCACCTTTTGAGTTAAATTAGGTTACTGAATTACCCACGGATGGAACTTTGGCTACTTCCTTCAGCGAAGGCAGGGCTTACGGAAGTGGTTTCTTCACCTGATTCACCATAGATCAGTGACCTAATATCTCACAACAATCTTTCATTATAGGGTAGAGGTCTTCTACCAAAAGCCGTCCTTATTTTACAAAAAGCATAACAATTAAAACATATTAGTATCACAAACAAAATCATTAAACATATAAGTGGTTGAAACAGGTAACTTAATATTTTTGAGGCCGTGGGTGAGAACCCTGTAAAGATGTCATACTAATGATGTGTAGTGACATCCTGAAGTTGCGATGCCAAGTGTGTTAAATGGCCTCCAGTAATAGTGGCTGTAATTTTTACCGTTTGTAAAGTCACATTGTGTGCTGTCATCATTTTCCTCACCTGGTCAGACCCTTGTAAGTTTATTCAAGGTCAAAATAAGATTTTGGTAGGGTAAAGGTTCTGGTACCCATACTGTACTAATAGTTTCTTCTAGATTAGGAAGAAACACAATGGTTTGGTTGTTCCACTGTATGTGTGTAATATTATACATACATCCTGAAAAGGCACCGGTTTTACTGAAGGGTGTTAGGCCCCATGCACACGAACGTGCTTTTGCAGCCGCAATTCCCCCGAAAATCCACGGGAGAATTGCGGCCCCATTCATTCCTTAGGGGCCATGCACATGACCGTGGTTTCCACGGTCCGTGCATGGCCCCGGAGCCCGGACCGCAGAAAGAACGGACAAGCCTTATTAAACAGGGTTCATACATAGAAGATTGTTGGTTACATACATACCCTTGGTCTGTTAAATGACATAAGTCTATATTATGTGTCTTGTTGTTGGTGTCAATATGGGTGCCCATAAATATTTGTATGGTCCCATTCAATAACATAGGACTTGGTATGGAATGGTATTGATTCAGACACACCTGCGTTAGTTAAGCAAATTTCAATGCTGAAGTGACTTTCAACAGTGCGATCGTTTGTCTATAGGTGAAATCACAACAAGTCATATTAACATTCATGGTATAAGTTAAATTAACTACTCCTTGGTCTATTTTGACAAAGACTTGTCTGTCTCTTCTCCCAATGTACCTGGAGCAATCAGATCTTGAACGCGTTATATTGAAGACATTGTACTTGTAAGTAAATAAACAATTTCATAGTTTTAGAGTTCTTCCGTGTCCTTCTCCTCGGGATGTAGAACCTTTTTACAGTGGCTGGCGTGAATCCAGTTGGGTTTTCCTTCAAGTTTCACGAGGTACTTGTGGTTAGCAACACCTGGAAAGGACCATCGTATCTGGGTGTCTCTTTATCACAACCTACTCTCCAGGCTGAAGCTTATGAGAGCCTTCACAATTGTATGGATCTGGAATGGAAGAGAAAACTGGAGAATGTATTTTTAGTAAGGTGCCCATGTAAAGCTTGTACATAATTGGTTAACCTACCATACTGCATTTGAAGCAACTGTGGAAAATAACATCCAAGCCTAGGAACCGAGCCAAATAAAACTTCATAGGGACTCAACTCTGTCCTTTTGTTGGGTGTATATCTCACTGAAAAGAGGGCTAATGGTAAACACTCGGTCCATGGTTTCCCGGTTTCCATATACATATAGTTTGCCTTTTGAATTTTTAATTTTAAAGTCCCATTTAACCTCTCGACCTTCCCACTACTTTGTGGATGGTATGAGGTATGGAATGCTTGATCTATTCCTAAAGCTGTCATGATCTGAGTCATTAACTCTCCTGAGAAGTGAGAGCCTCTGTCACTTTCCATTACCTCGGGTACTCCATACCGGCATACCACTTCAGCCATTATTTTCTTGGCAGTGGATATTGCAGTCGCTTTGGCCACTGGGAAAGCTTCTGGCCAACCTGAAAACAAATCAATGCATACAAGTACGTATTCATAAATTCCCACCTTTGGTAATTGGATGTTTTCGATCTGTAGTCCCTGAAAAGGATACAAAGGTCTTGGGGTATGTTTCTGAGGTACTTTTACAGTACTTCCCACATTCTTGTGAGCACATATCATACATCCCTGGGTGAAACCAGGGGCGAACCAATGTCTATTTACCAAGTCGCTCATGGCTGTTTTTGACTGGTGTGTCTTACCGTGAGTTACCTGGGCCATCATAGGATGTAACGTTCGGGGTAGGCAGAGCCTGTCTTTCAAAGTCCATAACCCATCTCCTCTTTGGATGGCACCTTTTTCCTGCAATGTCCGCTGTTCCTCTGGTCTGGCTTGTTTCTGTAGAACTTGTAACGTTTTAGGGTTAGCAAAGTCACACACATCCTCCGTGTGTAGTACAGTCATTGTGGTAGCAAGGGGGGCAGATGTTTTGGCTGCTTATTTTGCTGCTCTATCTGCTAAGTCATTACCCTTGGTTTCCATGCTGTTCGCCTTAGGCCTCATTTACACGAGCGTAATATACACGCGTGCGACGCGCGTGCTTTTCACGCGTGTCGTTCGCACCTATATTACTCTATGGGTCAGTGCAGACGATGCGTGAATTTTGCGCAGCGCGAGTGCGTTGCGTAAAACTCACGACATGTTCTATAATCGTGCGTTTTTCGCGCATCACGCACCCATTAAAGTCAATGGGTGCGTGAAAACCACGAAGGTCGCACGTAAGCACTTCCGTGCGAACTGCGTGATTCGCGCAAGAGCTGTCAAACTGAATGTCAACAGAAAAGCACCACGTGCTTTTCTGTTTACAAACATCCGAACGGAGTGTCTTAGACATGAGCGAACCGAACTTTACCGGGTTCGGCCGAACTCGTTTTGACCGAACCCGGCAGGAGACAGTCACTGTGCAGGGTGCTGAAAGAGTTAAACTGGTTCAGCACCCTGGACAGTGACTTCCGATTCCAATATACGTGAACGTGTAAAAAAAAAAAAGTTCTGACTTACCGATAACTCCCGGCTTCTTCCTCCAGTCTGACCTCCCGGGATAACAATTCAGTCCAAGTGACAGCTGCAGCCAATCACAAGCCAAGCACAGGCTGCAGCGGTTACATGGGCTGCTGCGTCATCCAGGGAGGTGGGGCCAGATGTCAAGAGAGGCGCGTCACCAAGGACGCGTCACCAAGGCAACGGCCGGGAAGTTCTCGGTAAGTACGAACCTCTTTTTTTTTTAAACAGGTTACTCGATATGGTGATCGGAATGCACTGTCGAGGGTGCTGAAAGAGTTACTGCCGATCAGTTAACTCTTTCAGCACCATGGACAGTGACTGACGTCGACTAGCCTCATCTCTATGATGGCGGCTGCGCGAAAATCACGCAATCACGCATACACGGATGACACACGGAGCTGTCAAGTGCCTTTTGCGCACGCAAAACGCTGCGTTTTTTGCGCGCGCAAAATGCACACGCTCGTGTAAATGAGGCCTTAGTGTGTGCTTTTATTTTTAGTGGGTTCCATTAGGGCTTCCATTAAGACTTTTACCAGGTCTGAGTTTTTGATAGGTGTGCCTGCTGACGTGAGGAATGCTCTATTAATCATGATCAATCCCAAAAGCATACCTTGAGTCCGTATATATGTTATCTGTCTTATCTTTTGCTAACCTACAGGCTTCTGCGAGAGCTTTCAACTCCGCTTCCTGTGCTGACATGTGTGATGGTAGTGCAGAGGCGTAGCCATGTTCTCCAGCACCTGGGGCAAAGATTCAGTTTGGCGCCCCCCCCCAACCTCTTTCCCGACATCTCCTTCCCCCTTGCCGTGTTTGTTTTCTCTACCAATCGACGTGTCATTTCTTTTTATGTAACGCGAGCATAAAATTATTTGTAAATTTCACAAGCAATATGGTTCTATACACAACACAAGAACCAAGCTCACTACATATATACAACACCAGCACAAATACAGCTCAATTTAGTGCAACCCCTGCCGTATAGGTTTGTACGGCGTAAAACTACAGCTCCCAGCATAGCCCGAACAATGGTGAGGATATCCTGGGAGATGCCGTTTCACAAAAAATAAATCCTATCATAATCATCTCGCTGCAGATCATACAGTGACTACAGTGCTGATTAGAGGCAGAGTGAACATTTACATTAAGTGACCCACCGGTGACGTCTCAGATTCTAGTTCTTTTTCTCCATCCGGTCCACACCTCTATGACGACTTCTCCCGGTCCATTTCTGCAGTTTGCCGCTCACATGTCTTCAGCTTCTCACTTTTCCAACATTTCTGCACCTATGAATAAATATAAAGTTATCATTATACCACACACTACGCCCCTAAATATAATAGCGCCATACACTGCACCTCTAATTATAATAGCACCATACACCGTGTCACACACACACTATGCCCCCTGTAGATAGTGCCTGCCATAGAGCCCCTGTAGATAGTGCCCCCATATAGACCACCCCTGTATATAGTGTCCCACAAATAACTCCCCCTATAGTGCTCTACAGATAGCCCACCCCTGTATATAGCCCCCTGTAGATATAGCCCACCCCTGTATATAGTGCTCCACATATAGTCCACCCCTGTATATAGTGTTTCACAGATAGCCCACCCCTGTATATAGCCCCCCCTTGTACATATAGTCCACCCCTGTATATAGTGCTCCACTAGATAGTCCACCCCTGTATATAGTGCTCCACAGATAGCCCACCCCTGTATATACTATATACAAGGGTGGGCTATCTGTGGAGCACTATATACAGGGGTGGACTATATGTACAAGGGGGCTATATACAGGGGTGGGCTTTCTGTGGAGCACTATAGGGGGAGCTATTTGTGGGATACTATATACAGGGGTGGGCTATATCTACAGGGGGACTATATACAGGGGTGGGCTATATCTACAGGGGGACTATATCTACAAGGGGACCATATCTACAGGGGGACCATATCTACAGGGCTGGGCTATATCTACAGGGCTGGGCTATACACAGGGCTGGGCTATATCTACAGGGGTGGGCTATATCTACAGGGGTGGGCTATACACAGGGGGGCTATATCTACAGAGGGGGGCTATATACAGGGGTGGGCTAAACACAGGGGGGCTATATCTACAGAGGGGGGCTATATACAGGGGTGGGCTAAACACAGGGGGGCTATATCTACAGGGGTGGGCTATACACAGGGGGCTATATCTACAGAGGGGGCTATATACAGGGGTGGGCTATATCTACAGGGGTGGGCTATATCTACAGGGGTGGGCTATATACAGGGGGAATATATCTACAGGGGGCTATATACAGGGCGACTAGATCTACATGGGGGGGCTATATACTGGGGTGGGCTATCTATGGAGCACCATATACAGGGGTGGGCTATATCTACAGGGGGCTATATACTATATAGCCCACCCCTGTATATGGTGCTCTATAGACAGCCCACTCCAGTATATAGCCCCCCTGTAGATATAGTCCCCCTGTATATAGCCCCCCTGTAGATATAGTCCCCCTGTATATAGCCCAGCAGATATAGTCCCCCTGTATATAGCCCAGCCCTGTAGATATAGCCCCCGTGTAGATAGCCCCCCTGTAGATATAGTCCCCCTGTAGATATAGTCCCCCTGTATATAGCCCAGCCCTGTAGATATAGTCCCCCTGTAGATAGACACCCCCCCACGTAGATAAAGTCCCCCGTATAGACAAAGTCCCCCCCCCCCGCAGATACAGCCACACACTTCTATTGCAATTATTATTTTTTTTAATTTTTTCAAACTCACCTAATTCCCGCTCCCACGCCGTCCGGCAGCCATGGAGACCTGCTCTCTTCTGCGCAGGTCTCCAGGGGGTTGAACGCAGCGTCTATGAAAGGCGCTGATTGGCTGGGCAGGATGACTTTCCCTGCCAGTCAGTCAGCGCCTTTCATCGACGGAAGCGTCACTGGTACAAAAGGTACCAGTCGCTTCATTCGTGGAGAGGCGCTGAATGACCGGGCACGGAACGTGCCCGGTCATTCATTGCTTCTAATTGTACCTGTGTCCTTGCGACACAGGTACAATTATAGTGCAGGAGGAGGTGGCGCTGGCGCCCCCCTCCGAACTGCGCCCGGGGCACATGCCCCGCTTGCCCCCCCTAGCTACGCCCCTCGGTAGTGCCTCGGCTTTGTGTACTACTTGTGTATCTACTACTGCATATCCGGTATGGAAATTACCATCCTCAAAGTACCTTGAACCATCCACAAAGAGAATAAAGTCAGTGTTATGTAATTGCGAATCCTTGACATGTGAAAAGCCCACAGTCTCCTGGGCCATAAGGGCCATGCAATCATGATCTTCCACAGAAGGAAGAAATTTAGACCAAATACCTGAATCTTCTCCCCCTTGCTCCAAAGGCAGTAAGGTAGCTGGATTCAGGGTGGTACATCTCTGGATAGTCACCTGATCAGGAAGAAGCAAAGCACATTGTAATCTCAGATGTCGAGCAGTAGACAGGTGTTTCGGCTGAACCTGTGTGAGTACTGCTGAAATATCATGGGGGGTGCAAACAGTCACAGGGTGGTGGAGTATAAGATCTGCCTTGTCCGGGACTGCCTGCACTGCTACTATTGCCCTGACACAAGATGGGGTCCCTCTGGCTAGTGGGTCGAGTCTGACAGAGTAGTTGGCAACAGGACAGTGTTGACCATGTCACTGTGTAGGGACAGCACTGGGATGTCCTTGTAATTCAGTGCAATAAAGCTTGAAGGGTTTGGCATAACCTGGAGTTCCTAAAGTGGGGGCTGTTTGTATGGCTATTTTAAAAGAAAAAAATTGTCCAGTGCCTCTCCTGTGAGAGAAAAAGGTTCCGTTTTGAAACAATAATATGGTGGTTGCATGAGTCCCGAAGCATTGCGGACCCAGGGTCGACAATATGATACTAGCCCTAAAAAGGTACGGAGGGCTCTGAAAGTTTGTGGTGGAGGTATTGTTGAGATCACTTGCACCCTTTCAGGTGTTAGGTGACTAATCCCTTGTGACACACAGTGGCCCAAAAATATCACCGTGGTACAACAAAACTGACGTTTCGCTCGTGAAACCTTACAGTCTTTTGTTGCCAAAAACTGCATTAATGACAGGGATGTTTGGATACACTGATCCTGGCTGGGGCAACATAATAAAATGTCATCTACAAATTGAAGAAGGATCACATCAGGGTCAGGATCCCAATCTTCAAGAACTAGGCCCATTGTAGCCGTATACATGCTGGGGGAATTCTGGGCGCCTTGGGGGAGCACCTTCCATGTGTACTGTTTGCCGAAATGGGTGAAGGAAAACAAGTACCAACAGTCAGGATGTAATGGCACAGAAAAGAAAGCATTTGCCAAATCAATTACAGTAAAATGTGTGGCATTGTGAGAAATTTGGGCCAACAAGGTATGGGGATTTGGCACAATCGGGGTATTAAATACAATAGCAGTATTGACAGCTCTAAGATCATTTACCATACGATATTTGTCTGGTTCCCCCTTATCCATCTTCTTTTTGACTGGGTACAATGGGGTATTACATGGGGACACTATTTCAGTGAGGATTCTGACTGAGCTATTCTCATGGAGTATTGTTTCTTCTGTGGGAGTGGGTGGCCAGGTTTGAGACTTACAGTCACTGGTGGGACTGGAAGAACTCCTACATCCGTAGTAACCACGGGCTGCCCATAAGCTGACTGGTATCACGCTAAGGAGTGTCTCCACTTCTGATAGACATAACATTTGAGACAACGGCCGTTCATCCCAAGGGTTAAGATCACATGAGGCAATAAGACATAATTCTTCCTCTCCCCAGTGTCCTGTCAGCTGCACTGTCCCATCTTCTAGATATTCTATATTGGTCCTGAACCCCTGTAACAAATCTGCTCCTATTAAGTTTACAGGGGTGGTTTCGCTAGTGACGGTGCGAGTGACTACAGATTTGTGAGGACCAAACGAGAGGACAACTGGCTTTGTGAGGGGGTTCTGGACTACTTTCCCCTCTACTCCCACACATGGTTGTGTTTCACCAGAGATAAAATGATTGGGTATTTGACTGGCACTTACTACTTTTGTGGCTGCTCCAGTATCAATGAGAAAAGGAATTGGCCTCTGCCCTTCTAGGGCTAGAAATACTAACGGGACAGGTCCTAATTTAATGGGCAGGATTGAAGCTATTATGCCAGCTTCTGTATTGCCAATTTCTCATGATTGATACCCATAATCCTCCTGATTCGGGCGATGCCTGCCCGAGTACTGCAGAGGAGGTTGTTCTTGAGCTCCTTCCTGTGACTGAGCTCGTGGCTGCCAATTGTGGTCTCTAGGTCTCCTTGGAGCTTTACAATTTCTGGAAATATGTCCAGTCTTATCACAATTGTAACAAATTATCTGTTTTCGTGGTCCTCTGCTCTGTCCCCCTTGATTCTGATTCTGGGGATAGTAGGGAGCCACTCCCGCTACAGGATTTTTCTTTCTCTGTTGTTTCTAACTTTGTTCTAATCTCTGTGCCACTTTCATGAGGTCTCATGGGTCTAGGCTCCTCCATTCAGGACGGGCTACTCCTACAGCTTCTTTTATGGATTTCTTTAACCCTTCCATAAAGGATAAATCCCTTTTTCTCTTTCACTTCCTCATTCCTTTCTCTGTTCCCGTCGTCATCCCCATCTCTTACCATCATAACATTCATAATAGAACTTTCCTCCACATTCGATTTCCCTAGCCCCTCCTCTCTGTACTTCCTTGGACACTTTTTCCCAGGCATTCTCTTGCTCCATGAACTTTTTATCTTATCTTTTAACCATCCTCTATGGGTTCTACATACCTCACCCCTTTCAAAAATCTGCTCAGGTTTTTGACTACATCTTTCCCTTCCCTTTGTTTTACTATATCCACCGGAGAAACTCCATGTTTCTTCTTCTGGGGTGTCAGTGTCACCAAATTCGCCATCTTGTTCACGCTACGTGTCCCAGCATCACCTTGTCTACTGGAATGGGGCAGACTGATAGATAATAACTTACTATCTATTTTCTACAGTCACCCATACACGTACTTTTCCCAGCGTCACTGTAAAGGATCTGCCAGGCACAACTTCTGTGGATACACCCATAGGTAATCAGTCTGCACCTGCTTCTATGTCTCTGAGACTGACTCCATCTTCCACCACTCAGGATGGCAGGCTTAGGAGTGGGAGAGCCTATCATAGCCTGGCCAGACGGAGCTAGCTCACGCTCTCTGTCTATTTATACCTGCCTTTCCTGTTCCTCCTTTGCTTGTGATTCTTCTCGTGTGGTTTCCTGGCCCAGCTACAGCTTCTGACTATTTGATCCTGCTCCATACTGACCCTGGCTTGCTGACTACTCTCCTGCTCCGCGTTTGGTACCTCGTGCACTCCTGGTTTTGACTCGGCTCGTTCACCATTCTTGTTGCTCGCGGTGTTGCCGTGGGCAACTGCCCCTTTCCCTTTGCTTTGTGTTCCCTTGTCTGTTTGTCTCGTGCACTTACTGAGTGTAGGGACCGCCGCCAAGTTGTACCCCGTCGCCTAGGGCGGGTCGTTGCAAGTAGGCAGGGACAGAGTGGCGGGTAGATTAGGGCTCACTTGTCCGTTTCCCTACCCCCGTCTTACAGTCACCTTGTCTACCCGGAAGGTGCTGATAGATACTCACTTACTTTCTATTTTCTACAGTCACCCACAGACTACTCTGGGCAGAGCTTTAAAATGCGAACCGGGGTCTGTGACACTCACCCACACCCAGACTAATCCAATATAGCAACAAAACTCCAAAAATAGCAAACAAAAACAATAGCATGAGTGAGGCATGATCAAAACTCATTCTTTACCTAAAACACATTCACACAACCGTTACAGAAATCAGGCACTTTTCCTGAGGGAACAAGGATTCATGGACCGCCACGCATTTAAGTCTCTTACCTTATGTCTCCCGCTCACCCGCGAACTCACAGTGTAGGACAGAGAAGGTGCAGAGCAAAGTTGTAAGAATTAAAGCTCCTTAACCTTATGCTGCAGCGATGGTCTGCACGTTCCTGGCTAGTCACTGCAGGGCGTTTGGAGAGTCAAGGGAGCATCAAGGTGTAGCTGCCGATCCCTGTTCGGGCACCAATTTCTGTGGTCGCAACGGCGCCACTACGCCTTGATTTGTGTAGGTTCCAAATTAGAAGAAGATGTATATATATATATATATATATATATACATACACACGAGCTCGGTAAGTCAGTCAGTCCATGTTCTCAGAAAGAAAGAGTTCAATTTGTTATTATATACAGCGTATATTTATAAGACACATAGAACAAAGAGCATGACTCATAGAGTGTAATCCGCAAAGGGAGAATCCCTCCCTCTGACCTTGCACGTTATCCCTGATTGTTACATGAACTGTTTTGCTGCCAAAAAGAAACAACTAAGTAATCTGCAGAACATCTGCAGATTATTACAAGGCAAACTAAAAGACAAAAATTAATATCACACTATGCAGTGTATACTGACACAAAATAAAAAACTGGAATTTTGAAATTATTCCTTCACAAAGTCATGTTGCAGAATTTGTTGCTTTGTTTTCTTTCATTTTTTTTCTTTCCACCCGGTTTGAATTGTATCTGCATCCTCCGGATGCAGATACAGTTGTACCCAATTGTGGAGCAGGGAGCCATCAGCCCCTGCTCCACCGTTCAGTATGTAACGCAGGCCGATCGCGGCTTGGCACAGACAGGCGTGATGATGTCATTGCTTTACACTGTGTAGGGCCACTATGGGGCATTATACTGTGTGGGGGGCCACCATACTGTGTGGGGGCAATGTCGGGGGAAAATTTTATACAGTAGTATACTGCAGGATCAGGGGATATATATTCATTTAATGGTGTGGCATGCAAATCGGGGGCATGGCATGAAAATAGGGACATGGATTAAATAATAGTTCATTAATCATAATCGAGGTTACATGTTCACTTAATCTTGATTTTGACTTCGCCCAGCACTACCCCCTACTGATTATCCTGAGCTGTGCTCTTTCAACAGGTGGGGACAATACTGTTTTACTGTTTTGAACTAGCACAGCACGGGGCAGCAGTATGACTGCAGAGCGAGTCTACTAAAGGCTCTAGTTCAGGCAAGAATGCTGCTAGATCTTTGTCTTGTTTTAAAGAATAAATTATTCTGTAAAAAAAGTTTTTTATTGTGCAAAAGTAGTAAAAAATAATAATAAAAACTATAGAAATTTGCTATTGCCTTAATCATAACGACCCATAGAATAAAGCAAAGAATAAATCCAAAAAAACAATGGCGAAACTGCTGTTTTTTTTCTATTTCCCCCAAAAATATGAATAAAAGTTATTCAATAGATTATATGTACCCCAAAATGATTCCTATAAAAACTACAACTTATCCCACAAACTACAAGGTCTCATACAGCTACATTGAAAAAAAATTAAGAAAGTTCTTACCGCTGTAACACAGATGGGCAACATTAGGGAACCTGTCACCAGCATTTCACCTATTGAACTTTACTTATCCCTCACTGGCCGCTGCTATCAAAAGTTCATTGCCGTTATCCCCTCTCCTAAACTTCTCCTCCGACTGTGAATAACGGTCTACGATCATTTTGCGCTTTTTATCATAATAATCCGGTGTCCCGTTGTACGCACACCTCAGAAGAGGACATCAATGCACAAGCGCAGGATTTTGTGTGCTGGGGGAAGGCGAGGAGCTGTCAATCAAAAGTGAGAAGGTGGGGTAAACTCGGAAAGACTTGAGCAATGAAGATATGACTCTTTTCAAACGAAGATATGACTCTTATGCTCATTAGCATACGGTGTGGGAACACTCAAAACGGAATACTAAAGCTACAGAGCCGACTAAGAAGACAAATATAGGTTATATAGAAATGATTTTTCAGGTGACAGGTTCCCTTTATGGCTAAAATGAGTTACAATACTATGTGGTTAAAATGCACATAAGGCCCCTGATGTATGCGCCAACTTTACTTGAGCTATAAGTTCAAAATCTACAATAAAAAAGGTGACATATTCAGGATGGTTTTTCCAATTTTAGGTTAGGAGGTTAAGGAAAATGATAGCCTGACTGTAAGATGGAGACGAATTTTGCAAATATTGGCACACATTTATTAACCCCTTCACGACTGCCATACGGCTATATACGTTCTAACTGCCGATGCCCAGTGCAGTTAGCACGTGTATAAACATTGGCAGCCTGGAACGGGTTTCATGAGTGCAGTGCTGCTTCAGTGTGAGCAGCACTGCACTCTCATGTCGACCAGGGCTTTGAGAGCCCCGGATTACACTCGCCACTGTAGATAGCGCCACCCACAACCCCCTGTAGGCAGCACAAAACTTTCTGTAGATAGCGCCACCTAAGCTCCCTCAAGCATCGGAATCCGTGGCCAGAGGGAGCTCCTGCCATCTTTCCATCCTAGTGCCACCCCCCTTCAGATAGCAACCCCCCGCTGTAGATAGCATCGCACCCCCCACTGTAAATAGCGCCACCTGAACTGACTCTAGGAGCGGAATCCCCGGTGTCAGATCGCACTGGCCGGATATTCCTCTTCTAGACAGAGTCCCTGACGTCACTGTCCATTTGGACAGTGACGTTAGTGGCTTTCTCTAGGAGCAGAATCCCCGGCCGACACTCTGGCCAGGGATTCCGCTACTGGAGAAACCCCTGGTGTTACTATCCATATATGGACAATGACGTCAGTGGCTCTCTAGGAGCGGAATCCGCTCCTACAGGAAGCTACAGTGGCGCTATTTACGGAAGGGGGTGCCGTTTATGGGGGGTGGCGCTATCTGCAGCGGGGATATTGCTAAATACAGGGGGGATGTTGCTATCTACACATTGATGCAAAACAGCCATGAAAAACTGACAGTTGATTCGTTGTTGACGGCCATTTTTTTCACGGTCGTGTGTATATAGCCCTATTCACCCTCCCCTCACAGCGATCCAGGGTGACAGAGAGAAGAGGGCTAATTGTTACAGAGCTCTACAGTGTGTGTGTATATATATATATATATATATAGAGAGAGAGAGAGCGATAAAAGAAATTACAAAACAGTGTTTTTTAGTGATTTTTCTCATAATAAAAATTAAAAACACTGAATTAATGAAACTAATAATTTTTTGAAAACCTCATAAGTCTTGTGATTATAAGAATAGTTGTGATAATCAAAGCGGTTCAAAGATATTATAGTTTAAAGAAGTGCATATCGGCCTCCCTCCGGATGTTTATGCCTGTTATCGTGAGGTGCTCGTGCCTCAGCTCCTTGCTACCTATAATTCAGGATTTCTGAGGGGTTGTCTACCTCCCTCTATGTATGATGCCACCATAGTTGTTGTTCCTAAACCTGATAAGGATAGTGCGGTATGTGGGTCATATAGACCAATATCTCTCATTAACACGGATTGCTAAATTTTTGGCCCTGAGGTTGAATAAGGTTATTCTTGACATAATACATGATGATCAAACGGGTTTTATGCCTACCAAATCTACCTCTATAAATCTTCGGAGAGTTCATATACACAATTCTGTGGTGCATGATTCTGTTGGGGATAGAGTTTTGGTTTCTCTTGATGCGGCGAAGGCCTTTGATTCTGTGGAGTGGGAGTTTCTTTGGGCATGCATGGCCAAATTTGGTTTTGGAGATACGTTCTGTAGGTGGGTGCGGCTACTCTATACTTCACCTTCAGCTAATGTGCTTACTAATGGAGGCCTGTCGGGTACTTTCTCTCTGTTTAGGGGTACTAGGCAGGGATGCCCCCTGTCTCCGGCGCTCTTTGCGCTAGCCATTGAGATGTTGGCTATCCGTCTTAGATCCTCTGAGGAGGTCCTTGGGCTTACCTGTGGAGGGACTGCCTCGAAGCTTGCACTATATGCTGATGACTTTATCTTGTTTTTACAGGATACTCAACATTCTTTGACGACTGCTATGTCAATTATAGATGAGTTTGGCTGTCACTCAGGTCTTCGAATTAATTGGGGGAGGTCAGTGATTTATTCCTTAGATGGTGCACAGCCAGATGTGGTGACTCGGGGCCTCCCTCTTCAGGTGGTCCCTAATTTCAAGTATTTGGGTATTGTTATTGCTCTTACTCCTGCTGATTTTGTAAGACTGAATCTAACCCCTCTTCTTGGATGGGTTCGTGATAAAACTGCAATATGGCGCAAGCTGCCCTTGTCTCTTGCTGGGCGGGATCATTTGATTAAGATGTTGATTTTGCCTAAGCTTCTTTATACTTTCCAGTATAACTGGACTCCTGTTCCAAGGTCCTTTTTTGCTACCTTAGATAGTATATTGACATCTTTTCTTTGGACGGGGTCCAGAACTGTTGAAGCGCCCTAAAGAGTTGGGGGGTATGGATCTTCCTAACTTCTATTTGTACTATGTGGTCTCTCAGCTGAGATATCTGGGTTCTTGGTTGTCAGTGGGGACTCATGTGAGAGATGAATGTTTTCTAGGAGGGGTGTTAGACTTGCTCACGTACCTTGAGGGGGGATCTCTAGTGTCAGGACTCAGGCTTACTCCACTGCATCGAGTGGCGAAACAGGTATGGACCGCACTTAAAAGATTGTTTGGAATAACGGGACCCCTTGTGTCTTGGTCCTTATGGCGTAACCCCATGCTTCGTGAACTGTATCAGCTTGATGGTGCTAAATTCTGGGAGGGACTTGGTATTACCCATCTCACACACTTGATAGAGGGAGATTTGTAGTTAACCTTTGAACAAATGCAGCTTAAGTATGAAATTTCTCCTCGGTCCCTCTACAGATATTTGCAGCTCCGACACGCCCTCAATGTGCAATTTCCAGGGTATCCTCATCATACTTTGCAGACACTTGAGATCATTAGCCTGTTCTGTACCAATGGCAGATTTGGACATATGTCTTGTATTTACTTATCTCTGGTGCTGAAAACATGTTCTAAAAGGGTTCCACCCGCTAGGGCAGGATGGCTGGAGGTTCTCCCTCTCCTCACTGATGATGATTGGGAGAATATGTTGTCTTCCCATCTTTTGGTCTCACCAACTGCTAATAATAGGCTCACGCAGTTATATATTACTCATTGTGCTTACCTGACACCAATCCGTCTACACAGAATGGGAGTGATCCCATCTACTGAATGTCTGAGATGTCACCAGGAGGCTGCTGATTTTTGGCATATGATCTGGTCGTGTCCATATATTGTATCCTTTTGGGGGGAAGTTTTATCCTGTCTTTCTGGGGTGATGGGGGCCCCACTCCCTCGGGAACCATTGTTTTGCCTTTTTGGCTTGACTGGTGATGACTCCTACTCACGCCACCAGAAAATATTTCTCCAAGAAACCTTGTTTATGGCCCGTAAGGCCATTGCGTTGAGGTGGATGGCACCTGCGGTGCCTGCTCTGACTCAGTGGAAGTCTTTGATAAATGGTATACTTCCATATGAAAAAGTTCTTTATCAGCATCGTAAGTGTCCTACGAAATTTGACAAGATCTGGGCATCCTGGTGCTCTCTCTCTGACACTACTGATAGGTAGTTGTGTAACTGCAAATTGATAACTGTTAATGAGGTGAACTTATTTCTTGTATTTGTAATGTGAAAATATGTCTGAAATGTTAAGATGTATAGCGATTAATTGTTTGTGCTTATTGTTTGGCGATTTCGCCTAAGTGTTTGTATCTAAATCTTATAAATAAAAGTGCATATCAAAAATGGAAAATTTGACCTGGACACATGGGCATCAATGACCCTTGGTCATGAAAGGGTTAATAATGGTGTATTTGGAACATTCCCAAATTTGGACAAAAAAGTGGGCATGGTCTCCAAGGAAACATAGTTTAGGTCAAAGTAAAAAAAATAAAAAAAATGGCGCACATTTTGACACAAATCTACGCCTGCTCACAGTAGCGTAGATTTGTTTTTCTGCCTCTCAGACTAGATATAGACCACAGATAAAAGTTTAACTTGGAAAAACCCTTTCATTTTTACTTACAAATTTATTTTACTCCATATAATAAGTAAAAGTTAACTTTTATTATAACCATATAATATATTCCAACACATTGTTTTCCACCCCTTTCCCTATATATTGTGTCATTAAGTTGGTGCACACCCAGATGTGGTAATCAATAAACTACTTGTTCATAAGGTGATTAGGTTGCTTATTAAAGGGGATGTCTACTTCTGAAAACACATTTTCTTATACTCATTTAGGGAATTCTGAGTTAACATAGGTGGTTCCTCCATTCAGCATCCTCATCTCTTGGGCAGAGCGGAGAGCTGGGATCCACACCGATCACGAGAACAGGGGTCCTGAACCCTAAGATCCTTTTCACTGCACCCCCACAGTGAGGAGGACATTGAATGGAGTGGCAGGTGCATTCACAACTGCTGCTCCATTCAAACTCCTCTTTACTGCAGGGTGTGCAGTGAGGAGGATCTTAAGGTTCAGGACTCCTGTTCTCAGGATCGGTGGGTTTCCAAGCAGTGGAACCCCCAGCAATCAGAAAATTATCACCTATTCCAGAGATAGGTGATAATTGTCGATTTTAGGACAGACACTTTAATAAATGGTACACGATACATTATATGTACAGAAAATTGTTTTATTAAAAAATATAACTCTTCCCACAAAAAACATGATCTCATGCAGCTATGTCGATGGAAACATTGAAAAGTTATGGCTCTTGGAATGCAGCGATAGAAGAACTAAAAAAGAATCGCAGCGTCCTGAAGGCCAAAATTGGTTGCGTCCTTAAAGGGTTCAACACTTACTGAGCTTTGAATAAATCCTTAGAATGTATATACTGAGCATGCAGTGTGCTTTGGCAACTGATTTTTTTTAAGTCATTTTCATTTGGCTTTTTAATTTTGAAAACAAAATGAACTGTCTATTTTACCAGATTGCAGACCTTGGAGTTGCTGCTTTTCAGAAATGGAGTACATTAACAAAGGAGGAGACAGCACGTCAGCGGACTCGTAGCAGGAATGAGATCACGGTGAAAACAAACAATGCTGGAACATTAATTTATATGGCGCCGGAACACTTGAAGAGTTTAAATATAAAGGCTACTGAAAAATCAGACATTTACAGTTTTGCAATTGTAATCTGGGTGATACTGACCAACAAGGAACCCTATGAAAGTAAGTAAGCATCTTCATTTTGCTGAAAGTGTATTTCTGAAATTTGCCCCCACACCATATCGGGGTTCCTGTTTCTGAATTAATACCTTTTTACGGTGGCGTAGCTATCGTGGACGCAGCGGTCGCAATTGCGACTGGGCCTCAAAGCCAGGGGGGCGTGCGGCCCTCTGCACAACGTTTATTAGACGATACTATAGTAACTGGGCCTATGTAATAAACGACATTGGCCCCTGTTACTATAGTAACAGTATACTTACTCTCCTCGTTCCCAGCTTAGAGGAGGTCCTGACGTCTTTGCCGCCACGATGCTGTGCGCCGCGCACAACGTTGCGCGGCTGGTGTCAGGAGCTACGCAGCTCCTGGAGCCGAAGTGGGGGGTAAGTGTTTACATCACTGTCTGCTGGGGCCCTGTATCTAAGCCCACCATTATGTAGGCTTAGATGCGGGGCCCATCAGACAGGATCACACATGGTGTGATCCTGTCCGCTGGGCCCTGTAGCTAAGCCTACCTTGTGGTAGGGTTAGATACAGGGTCCAACAAACAGAATCACACATGGGTCCTATATCTAAGCCACCAGGTGTATCGGGAAAAGCCGGGTGCAATCCAGTACCCGACATTCTGTAGTGACGGCCATGTACTGGGGCGGCTGCAGGCTGGTATTACTATGGTGGGAAAGTCCAAAAACAGTGGGCCTTCCCACCCTGGTAATTGTAGTCTGCTGCTGCTATGTTGTATCTGGCTGGTTATGAAAAATGGGGGGGACCCAACGTCATTTTAAAAAAAAAATTGGAAAAAACTATGTGGGGTCCCCTCCATTTTTCATAACCAACCAGATACAACATAGCAGCAGCAGACTAGCATTACCAGGATGGAAAGGGCAACAGTTTGTGGCCTTTCACAGTCTTAGGGTAGGTTCAGACGTGGCGGAATTGCTGTGGAATTCTCCAGCGGCCGTTTTTTACATTTGTTTCAATACATTTTTAAGCAAGTTAGTTCAGACGTTGCGGAAAACTCAGCTGCGAACCATATGCTGCAGTGCGGAATTTTCCCTCCGCAGCATGCATTGTCTGTTGCGGAGTAGAAGTGGAATTTCACTGCGTATTTCAGCCTTTGCAATGCAAAAACTGAAATCTGTGGCAAGTCCGCTATGTTTTCTGCAACGTCTGAATTACCTGTCAAGTATGCAAATGTTGGTGCAGATTCGTTGCGTAATTGCCCCAAATCTGCACCAACATTTGCAGCGGAAAAACTCTGCCACATCTGAAGGTGCCCTTATAATACCAGCCTGCGGCAGCCCCAGTGCCCGACCGCTATTACAGATGGTCGGATACTGGATCGCACCCAGCTCTTCCCTGTACCCCTGGTGGCAGTGGGTACCAGGGTAATAATGGGGGGTAAGTGTTAGCCTTTTCACCGGCTAACATTAAGCCCCGCATTAATAATGGACACTGTCAATCAGCCAGCTGCTATTACTAAGGCAGTAGTAACAAAGTAAAAAAAAAATACAGGGACATAGAGAAATTATTTTATTGAAATTAAAGAAAACACACAAACCGTTTATTGAAAATAAAAAAAGCAGTCATCGAAGTAGTCCTCAAACCCACCAAACCTGTAAAAAAACACAAAAAAAATGAGTAACACATAAAAAAGCAAAGCGATTCTTACTATTACCTTTCCTGGGTCCAGGATGGATGAAGTGTTAAGTTGATGTGTTTGAAGCTGGAAAAATAGGCGAACATAAGGATCTGAGAGACTTTGACAAGGGCCAAACTGTGATGGTTAGATAACTGGGCCAGAGCATCTCCAAAATAAAAGCTCTTGAGTGGTGCTCTTGATCTTCAGTGGTTAGTACCTACAAAAAGTGGTTGAAGGAAGGACAATAGCTGAACTGGCATAGGGTCATGGGCACCCAAGGCTCATAGATGATCGAGGGCTAGCCCATCTGGTCCAATCCCACAGAAAAGCTACTGTAGCAAAAATTGCTGGAAAATGTATGCTGGCTATGATAGAAAAGTGTTTGGTGCTGCATAGCCACAGACCGGTCAGAGTGCCCCTGCTAACCGCTGTCCACCGCCAAAAGTGCCTATAATGGGCTTGTGAGCATGAGAACTGGACCATGGAGCAATGGGAGAAGGTGGCCTGCTTTGATGAATGACGTTTTAACATCATGTGGTGTGTGTGCATCACTTACCTGGGAAAGAGATGGCACCAGGATGCACTATGGGAAGAAGACCACACAAGAGGCAATGAAATGCTCTGGGCAACATTCTGCTGGGAAACCTTAGGAACTGGCATTAATGTGGATATTACTTTGACATGTACCACATATTTGCAGTCCAAGTACACCCATACATGGCAACAGTATTCCTTAATAGCAAATTCCTCTTTCAGCAGGATGATGCACCCTGCCACACTTCAAAAATTGTTTAGGAATGGATTGAGTTCAAGGTGTTGATTTGGCCTTTCAAATTTCCCAGATCTCAATCCAATCTGTGGTATGTGTGATCGATGGAGGCACCACCTTACAGGACTTAAAGGATCTGCTGCTAAAGTCATGGTGCCATTTACCACAGGAATCCTTCAAAGGTTTGTGGAGTCCATTCCTCGATGTGTCAGAACTGTTGTAGGGCCTCCATGGATGAGACTTGTTTTTCCAGCACATCCCACAAATGCTCGATCGGAGTGAGATCTGGGGAATTTGGTAGCCAAGTTAACAACTTGAACTCTTTGTCACATTCCTGAACAATCACACTGCCTCTGCCAGCTTGCCTTCTTATAGTTCATGCTGACGCCATCTCTGCCCCAGGTAAGGGACGCACAGGCACCTGGCCATCCACATGATGTTAGAGGAAATGTTAATCATCAGACCAGACCACCTTCTTCCATCACTCTTTGTCCAGATCTAATGCCCACGTACCCATTCTAGGAACTGTCGGAGATGGACAGGGGTCCTTACGGGCACTCTGACCTTTCTGCAGCTATGCCCCCCCCCCCCCAAACGCTGCAATGCACTGTGTGGTCTGACACCTTTCTATTATAGCAAGCATTATATTTTTCAACAATTTGTGCTATAGTAGCTCTTCTGTGGCATCTCATTAATGCTCCACAAGACCTGCCGTTTTAAAGATACTCTGACCCTGTCGACTAGCCATCACAATTTAGTGCTTGTCAAGGTCAATGTTTTCCAGCGTTTGCACAATAAAATAATTTTTGTTTTTAAATCATTTATTTTTTGTGTTGCCATATTCTGAGAGCCATAACTTTTTCCATCAATAAAGCTGTCGGAGGTCTTGTTTTTTGTAGGACGGGTTGTAGTTTTTATTGGTACAATTTTGGGGTACATGCAACTTTTTGATCACTTTTTCTTCAGTTTTGGTTTGGGTGGTGACCAAAAAACAACTAATCTGGAATTGTTCTTTATTTAAATTTTTTACGGTGTTCACTGTGCGGGAAAAATAACATGATATTTTTAGAGTTTGGGATCGTTACAGACTCGGCAATATCAATATCTGTACTTTTTTTTTAATGTTTTCAGGTATTTACTATATAAGACTTATTAACTTTTTTTAAACTTTTTTTTTTTGTCCCACTAGGGGACGTGAAGGCATGAAGCCCTGATCACTATTCTAATATACTGCACAACCTACATAGTGCAGTGTAATATAGCTGTCAGTCATACACTGACAGCAAGACTATTAGGCTCCTCCTTTGGGCGGGGCCTAATAGGCTTCCATACTAGGCAGACCAGGAGGGCACTGTTAGGCCTCCGGTTGCCATAGCAACCATCGGCACCCCCACGGGTGCCGATTTAACCACCTAGATTCAGCAATCGCTTTTGACCGCTGCATCTAATGGGTTAATTGGCGGGATCGGAGGCTAGCTCTGGTCCTGGCTGTTACAGCAGTGTGGCAGCTGTGACAAACAACTGACACCCGCTGGGGATGGCGCTGGCTCAGCTTCTGAGCCCGCTCCATCATCACTTAGGCTTTATTCAGACGAACGCAATATACGTCCGTGCAATGCGCATGATTTTCACGCGCGTCGCACGGGCATATATTAGTCTATGGGGCCGTGCAGACATGTGCGTGATTTTTACTCAGCGTGAGTCCGCTGAAAAAAAGTCACGACATGTCCGTTCTGTGGGCATTTTTCGCCCACAGTCAATGGGGTGCGTGAAGTCAATGGGTGCGTGAAAACCACGTATGCCGCACAGAAGCACTTCCGTGCGAACTGCGTGATTCGCGCAACAGCTGTCAAAAGGATGAATGAAAACAGAAAACACCACGTGCTTTTCTGTTTACAAACATCCAAATGGAGTGTCATAATGATGGCGGCTGCGCGAAAAACGCGCAGCCTCGCATCATATGCTGCTGCCACACGGAGCTGTTAAGTGGCTTTTGCGCAGGCAAAAACGCCACGCTCGTGTGAATCCAGCCTTACAGTTACGTGGGAAAGTGCCAAGACACTAGTGCCCATGACGTAAGTGTACGTGATTGAGTGGGAAGGGGTTAATGATTCACACCTGGTTTTGGCTTCAACGACTGCATAGAAAAACCTAATCAAATCCTGCACCTGTGAATACAACCTAATGCTTACCCATCTTTCCTGCTTCCAACATATCACCTGAAGGAACTGATTGTTCACTTGCTGCCTCTTATATCCCACCATTGAAGGTATGGTCGGACGTAGCGGTCTCTGCATGTGGCCTCAGCCTTGCTCGTTTGCAGTGGCCAATGGCCACACAACTTTGCCGGTGGTTTACTACAAGGTTTTGAACTGCCAAGTCACTAAGCAACATATAGTACATCACATATGTTATAGGATCATTTTACTTTTCTTTAGTAAGGCATAGGTTTTCCATTGGCATCACCATTGATTTCAATGGTGACGGATCCAATGCAAATGCTTTCCATTTGCCACCGTTGTGTAAGGGTTCCGTCGTTTTGACAGAATAAATAGCTTAGTCGACTATGGTATTGATTCTGTCAAAACTACTTTGGGTTCCCCTGACAGAAAGCTCTGACGAAACCCATGAACGGATTCCCGACACAGATGTGACGAAGCATAACCTAGCCAGCACAAGATGTAAGTATTTATATTATCATAACACTGAGTAAATAAAATTCCCTTTGGAATTACTAACAAATAAAGAATTCCTAGTTAAAGGGCTAATCCCACCACAAGTACAGCGCCTGGTTATCTCCTGCAGTCCCATAGAGAATGAATGGAGCAGCAGTGCACGCACACGTCACCGCCGCTCTGTTCATTCATAGGATACGGGACCCCCCGTTCTATTGATCGGTGGGGGTCCAAGTGGTGGGAGTCCAGCGATCAAACAATTATCACCTATCCTGTAAATAGGTGATAAGTTGTTGAGGTGGGATAACCCCTTTAAAGTATTTGTTCACCATTGAACACTATTTTACAGTTTACATCTGGATGTAATCTACATTAAAAGTTGAGTGGCTTTTACAGATATATTTCATTATTTAAATTTCTGATAATCACATGCGTATTCAGCAAAAAGGCACGTGTCTTCCATTGAGATGAATGGTGTGTGCCGCACCAAATTTTGGTGCGATCAAAAGCTGCAGAAGTAGGAAGTTGCACAATTTATGTAGACAATTGTTTTCTAAGTAAGTTCGGTCGCGTTACCAAAGTCGCCATCTAGCCCTAACCTACATCTCAGCTGAGCTTCTATAATGCATTGCTTTCTGCTGCACTGAATTTTACAAGATTTAATTGTATCTTCATCATATTACTGTACATTGTATGGAATAAAGTCTGCTGACAGTTTGCTTAGAATCTTGTTAGATTTTCAGTAGTTGTTTAAGTGCTTCATAGAGGCCTTTCCTTTTGGAAATCACTGGTACTTTAAGATTCCCCAATATGGTCTTCTGACATGACACTATTGAATAATATAACTTTCACTGTATTTCCCCTGTATTCGTATGCTTGCCTAAAATTATTGCAGTATTTTGTGCACTTTGTTCCAGCAAAATACATGTAAAAGCAACATTTCTGTAGTAATTGGACTAACCATGCACATGGGAATAATGTATGTCTATATCTTTTTGTCTTATTTTGTAGATGCAATTAATAGCATGCAGTTTTCGCATTGTATAACTTCCGGTAACAGACCAGATGAACAGGAGAGTCTTCAATGTGCCCTTAAAGAAGCATCAGATCTGATGGTGCAATGCTGGAAAGATAAACCCGAAGAAAGACCTTCTTTCCAAGGCGAGAAGTTTTTTTCACCCCTGATTTTGTTTTTGGTTATTGATTGAAATTGAAACACAGATTTTTTTCACTGTTAGGCTGGATTCACACGAGCATGTTCGGTCCGTAAAGGACGGAACGTATTTCGGCCGCAAGTCCAGGACCGAACACAGTGCAGGGAGCCGGGCTCCTTGCATCATAGTTATGTACGAATCTAGGAGTCCATGCCTCTCCGTGGAACTACATGATTACAGTACGGGACAACTGTCCCGCAGCGAGGCAGGGACTCCTAGCGTCATACATACAGTGAAGGAAATAAGTATTTGATCCCTTGCTGATTTTGTAAGTTTGCCCACTGTCAAAGACATGAACAGTCTAGAATTTTTAGGCTAGGTTAATTTTACCAGTGAGAGATAGATTATATTTAAAAAAAAACAGAAAATCACATTGTCAAAATTATATATATTTATTTGCATTGTGCACAGAGAAATAAGTATTTGATCCCTTTGGCAAACCAGACTTAATACTTGGTGGCAAAACCCTTGTTGGCAAGCACAGCAGTCAGACGTTTTTTGTAGTTGATGATGAGGTTTGCACACATGTTAGATGGAATTTTGGCCCACTCCTCTTTGCAGATCATCTGTAAATCATTAAGATTTCGAGGCTGTCGCTTGGCAACTCGGATCTTTAGCTCCTTCCATAAGTTTTCGATGGGATTAAGGTCTGGAGACTGGCTAGGCCACTCCATGACCTTAATGTGCTTCTTTTTGAGCCACTCTTTTGTTGCCTTGGCTGTATGTTTCGGGTCATTGTCGTGCTGGAAGATCCAGCCACGAGCCATTTTTAATGTCCTGGTGGAGGGAAGGAGGTTGTCACTCAAGATTTGACGGTACATGGCTCCATCCATTCTCCCATTGATGCGGTGAAGTAGTCCTGTGCCCTTAGCAGAGAAACACCCCCAAAACATAATGTTTCCACCTCCATGCTTGACAGTCGGGACGGTGTGCTTTGGGTCATAGGCAGCATTTCTCTTCCTCCAAACACGGCGAGTTGAGTTAATGCCAAAGAGCTCAATTTTAGTCTCATCTGACCACAGCACCTTCTCCCAATCACTCTCAGAATCATCCAGATGTTCATTTGCAAACTTCAGATGGGCCTGTACATGTGCCTTCTTGAGCAGGGGGACCTTGCGGGCACTGCAGGATTTTAATCCATTACGGTGTAATGTGTTACCAATGGTTTTCTTGGTGACTGTGGTCCCAGCTTCCTTGAGATCATTAACAAGTCCCCCCCCCCCCCCCGTGTAGTTTTCGGCTGAGCTCTCACCTTCCTCAGGATCAAGGATACCCCACGAGGTGAGATTTTGCATGGAGCCCCCGATCGATGTCGATTGACAGTCATTTTGTATGTCTTCCATTTTCTTACTATTGCACCAACAGTTGTCTCCTTCTCACCCAGCGTCTTACTTATGGTTTTGTAGCCCATTCCAGCCTTGTGCAGGTCTATGATCTTGTCCCTGACATCCTTAGAAAGCTCTTTGGTCTTGCCCATGTTGTAGAGGTTAGAGTCAGACTGATTAATTGAGTCTGTGGACAGGAGTGTTTTATACAGGTGACCATGTAAGACAGCTGTCTATAATGCATGCACCAAGTTGATTTGGAGCGTGTAACTGGTCTGGAGGAGGCTGAACTCTTAATGGTTGGTAGGGGATCAAATACTTATTTCTCTGTGCACAATGCAAATAAATATATATAATTTTGACTATGTGATCTTCTGTTTTTTTTTTATATAATCTATCTATCACTGGTAAAATTAACCTAGCCTAAAAATTCTAGACTGTTCATGTCTTTGACAGTGGGCAAACTTACAAAATCAGCAAGGGATCAAATACTTATTTCCTTCACTGTAAGGCGGGATTCACACGAACGGGTCGCGCCCGAGTGCCGGCCGGTAAAATCGGCCATTCTGCCCGGCCGGTTTGCATAAAGTTTTGCATCCGTGCCGGGCCGGGCAGATCCAGACAGTGACATCAGCGGCAACTCCTGAAGGGGAATCCCCATGTGTTCGGGGATTCCGCTTCAGGAGTTTCCCCTGATGTCACTACCTCCCTGCTCTGCTATAGTGGCGTTGCTGCAGTAGTAGCAGCCGCAGCAGCAGCAGCTGCTGCTACTAGCGGCGCCATCGAAGGTGTCGCCGGGCCAGGAAAACAAGCAGGGGACGGGAGCCAGCGCAGCGCTCCCTTCCACCTGCTGTACACCCCGGCCCTGCCACACCGTGTACAGCGATGCCATTCGTCAGAATGGCATCAACTCCTCCTCCTCACATGCACTCTGCGCTGTGAGGAGGAGGAGATAGAGCGCAAGCGCCGGGAAACCCGGCCATCACTCGGAACACATTCCGGTGATGGCCGTGTTATACCCGGCCCCATAGACTTCTATGGGAGCCGGGCGGCCGGGTACCCGGGCGAAGATAGAGCATGTCCTATTTTTTGACGGCCGGATTTCCCGGCCGTCAAAAAATCGGTCGTGTGAATAGCCCCATTAGGGGTCTATTATTCCTAATGCAGCCGGGTGCCGGCCGATTTATGAACGGCCGGCACCCGGCCGGGAAACCCTGCCGTGTGAATGAGGCCTTACTATGATGCTAGGAGCCCGGCTCCCTGCAGTGTGTTCGGTGCTGGACTTGCGGCCGAAATACGTTCCGTCCTTTACGGACCGAACATGCTCGTGTGAATCCAGCCTATGAGTAAAAGGTGGTAATCTTAGGCCCTGTTCACACAGAGTTTTTTTGCAGGCAGAAAACTCTGCCTCAAAATTCTATCTGGAATTTTGAGGCAGATTTTGATCTGCCTGCGAGCCGTTTGCGGCATTTTTCGCTGCGTTTTCGCCCACAACCATTGAGCGCCCCGGTTAAAAACGCAGTGAAAGACGCTATCTCTGCCTCCCATTGATGTTAATGGGAGGTCAGAGACGTAAATGCCCGAAGATAGAGCATGTCGCTTCTTTTTCCCACGAGACGGTTTTTCCGCTCGAGGGAAAAAACCAGCTCTGCCTCCCATTGAAATAAATGGGAGGCATTTTCGGCCGTTTTTTGGCACCCATGTCAAAAAACTCAGTGTGAACAGGGCCTTAAGGTGTAAATTCAGTTATGAGAGAAGCCCCAACTTCCGCCAGAAGTTTAGAAGTCAGAAGAAAATTCCAGCATCTTTTGTTTGCAGATGTGAATAGACCACCCACACCTCGAGCTGCGTTTCCTAACATCGCTTTTCATTGGAGTCAATGAAAAACGGCTCCAATTACGTCCCAAGAAGTGTCCTGCACTTCTTTGACGCGTAAAATGACAGCTCGTCTGCACAGAACATCGTAAGACCCATTGCAAGCAATGGGCAGATGTTTGCCGACGTATTGGAGCCGTCTTTTCAGGCGTAAAACTCCTCCATTACGTCTGAAAAGGGGTCGTGTGCACATATCCTAAGGGTTTAAACTTATTATACACAAAAAGAGAGTGGGTAGCATCCAAAGCCAAAGAAATAGAATGCGCTTTGCAAGTCCAAAAGGGCTCCGCCCAACTGTCCTTTCTATTACAACAGATTGCACCCAAAACAAGC
Organism: Rhinoderma darwinii; assembly: GCF_050947455.1. Taxonomy (NCBI): domain Eukaryota; kingdom Metazoa; phylum Chordata; class Amphibia; order Anura; family Rhinodermatidae; genus Rhinoderma; species Rhinoderma darwinii. The sequence continues at coordinate 159,191,761 of NC_134691.1, read as the reverse complement.
TGTTGCCTACAAATTGTCCTTGGAATGCAGTTTGCCTACAAATTGCTTGGAAGGGCTTTTGCTGAAAATGGTACTGGCAGTGACTCACAATTACAACCGTACTGACAATTGCCCAGTTGTCAAAATTTGCAACCAGAGCAGGTTTTACCAAAATTTTCCCCTAAGGAAGCGCCTACTACATTTGCACAATGATCGGGCATCATCTAATGTAGACACTTTCCAATGTGCTTATTATGGGCCATTGACACTGAAAAAACAAAATTCTGCTGTTCACTGCACCTAATGTACTGCACTCAATGTAATGGTGGAACTGTTCAATAATGGGGTTGTCTAAGATTAAAAAAAGAATCTGCTTATTTTCCAGAAACAGTGTCACATCTGGGCAGACACATCCCATACGTGGCACTACTACTGGAAGTCATACCGCAGACCAGTATTTCCTTGTCTCCTTTGAAAATTAGATTGTCAATGCTTTTGATAGCAGGGTGCTTCCAGCTTGCATAGTCTCATATGCCCTCCTCTGCTTCCTTTAGAGCAGTGATTTCCAACCTTAAACCCCTCCCGACATCCGCCTTATGTATACGCCGTTGTCGGGCAGGTGTTCCCACAAACCCCAGTACTATTATGATGCGATGTTAGTGCGGGCTCAGGAGCTGAGCCCGCACCATCTCCGCCGGGTACCATGTGTATGTTACAGCTGACACCCTGCTGCAACGGCTAGGACCGAAGCTAACCTCCGATCCGGCCGATTAACCCCTCAGATGCTGCGTTCAATAGAGATCGCAGCATCTGAGGGGTTTTAGCAACGTGATCGCTGGGTTGCCGGTGGCTGCAGAGGCAACTGGAGGCCTAATACTGGCAGCTATGGAAGCCTCCAATGCCCCGCTTGGAGGCATGGCCTAAAAGGCTTCCGGTAGCAACGGCACGATGGAGCCGGCTCTGCTTCCGGCTCAGAAGCTGAGCCGACGTCATCGGCAGTAGATGTCCGCTGTATGTTACAGCGGACACCCTGCTGTTGCGGCAGGAACTGGAGCTAGCTCCGATCCCTGCCATTAACCCCTTATATGCACCGATCCCTTTTGATCGCTTCATCTTTGTGGATTGAAGCAAATCGGCAGCGCTGCCATGCGATGGCAGGGCTGCCGACTTCTGCTATGACAACAGGAGGCCTAACAATGGCCTCCTGGTCGGCCATTTCGAAAGCAGATTAGGCCCCGTCCGGAGGCGGAGCCTAATCAGCTTGCTGTCAGTGAACGATTGACCGTTCTAATACATTGCACTACATAGTTAAATTAAATAGTTAGACCTAAGAAATAAAAGTTGTCAAAAAAATAAATAAGTTTCAAGTAATAAAATAAAACACAATCACCCTTTTCCTATTATCAAGTCATTTATTATTGAAAAAAAGAAATGAACCATACATATTTCGTATCGCTGCGTCCGTAATGGCCTGAACTATAAAAATATTATGTTTTTTTATCCCGTGCAGTAAACGGCCTAAGAAAAATCCCTAAAAAACATTGCCAGAATTGCTGTTTTTTGGTCACTTTGTCTTCCACAAATTTAAATAAAGAGCGGCGTGGCCAGCTATGAGAGTGTGAGGACGTATTTCTCTGAGCTCCTCCATCAGCTTACCTGCAATCAGCTAACATCCAGCTCTTTTAATGCTACACGTCCCTCATCCCCGCAGGGTGACATCGGGACGTTTTTCGGGAGACAGACCCCAATGCAGCGGCGGGCTCCGGTCTGAGGCCCAGGAGCAAGATGGCCGCCCTTCATCTCCACCTGGGCTGCTCCAGTGCTCCAGGGGCTATGGACAGCCGTCTACCGATATCTCCCTGCCACCTCAGGTGTCGACACAAAGGATACCTAGCTGCTCGCTCCGTTCCAGGAGTGTTGATGATACTGGGTCCCAGACATCACGGACCGCCGCCATCCAAGATGGCCTCCCGGATACTCCATGACCTATCCTCGGCCTGCTGCTGTGTCCCAACCGGTCTCCCATGCTGGGGAAGCCCTGATTCGAGGGACCCCCTTGAACGGCCCCGTTGCCACCAGGCCTGCCTCTGAAGCCACCGCTCTTCTCCCTGCCACGTGTGACTGGCCGCCGGCACTCAAAATGACACTTACCATTTGGGATGCAGCGGCCAGACATGTGCACATGGCCCTCCCTGGAGGCTGCATCCCTGCAGGCATCGCTTCCACTGCCTGCAGATGTTCTTCCTGCAGCATCTACCTGCCTGAAGTCCGCACCTGATTTGGGCCCATCTGCACTGGGGGATCCAGGGTCCGCTGCCTCTGACCCTCTGGACCTGCCTCGCCCTTCAGCGGCTCCAGGAACCATCTCATCTCCTCAACCTGAACTGTGAGTATGGAGGTCACAGACCTCATATCACCGTGCCCATTGTTGCACCCTCGGGGTCACAGGCCCACGCACTCCTGCAATCGCACCAAGGCCCTAAGCTCCTAGGGGTCACCCCCTTCGTGGTCCTCAGGCTCATCCTGAGGTAGCCCCCCGCATGTCTAACCGACCACTCCACCTTCGTTGCTGCAGTGGTCTCCCCACTGGCCTCTGTCCTCATCCCATATTCTTAGCCAAGGTTCCGATACCCTCGCCCCCAGTCTTCCTGTTCTGGACTCTGCTCACAACCCGGACAATATTCCGGCTATTTACAGATTAAGTCATCCAGACTCCTCATCCGTATCGGTCTGTGAAAATCGACCGGCCACTCTTTCAGATATCCGTCAGATGGTTCAAACGTTACCCACTGGGGCTGATATGTCTTTCTTTGCCAAGCAGATTGTGGACGAATTTAAAATGGAGTTTACTCGGTTTTGTGCTGAACTTTTCTCACTTTCTACGAGAGTGGATACCCTCGCTCATGATCGTGTCACTGACTGCTACGTTTGCAGCTATGCAATCCACTCTGCTCAACTGTTTACTCTGCAACAACATCTGGATGATATTGAGAATCGTAATCGGAGGAACAATCTCCGTATACGGGGGCCTGCCTGAATCTATCCCTGCATCGGATCTTTTTTCTACACTGTCTATCATCTTCAATAATTTACTGGGTCTTCCGCCAAAAACACATATCGAACTTGATCGTGCTCATAGAGCCTTGCGCCCACTCAATCTTGACAACCAGCGGCCCAGAGATGTCATTTGTCGGGTTCATTTTTATGCCATAAAAGTCTCTATTCTGAAAAACAACAGACAACAACCTACCATTTTCCATCAAGGTACGCAGATACGTATCTTACCGGATCTGTCTAGACACACCTTGGCGCAACGATCGGCTCTTAAACCACTTCTGGAGGTACTTCGGAATTGAGGCATCTTCTTTAGATGGGGCTTCCCCTTTGCCCTAATGGTCAGACAAGAAGGTCATACCTACACTTTGAGAGCTCCGAGTGACTTACCTGACTTCCTTCGGGACCTAGGCCTTTCTCCCATTACTATACAAGAATGGCCCTCGCTGTTGTCTTCTGCTGGCAGAAGCTCTCATGTAGGACGCCCTCCTTATTCGCACCCGACATCTGCTGAGGGTCGCCCCCAGCGAGGTCCCAGAAGACGTTCTGGACGCAGACGTGACAGGGAGCCTACACCGGCAATGGACCCCGCCCGTTCAGCATGAGAGTCTGTGGTGTACGATGCCCTGTTTCTATACTCCAGGACTTCTTTCGCTACCTGCATTGATTTTTAAAGGCCCAGTTGGCCCAATCTCATATACCAAACATTAAATCTTCCACTGGCCATAATGTGGTCCATACGACGCCCGAGATTGTGGATTGCTTTCACGAATTTTAAACTGACCTCTAGAACCTTAGACCCTCCACTGACTCTTCCTCCCCGGACCGGGCCTCTCTGCCCTCTCCTTTCACGCCTTTGTCTAGTGGATGCTGATTTTACCTCGCCAGAGATCCTTGCAGTTATAAAGGAGCTCCCGGGGTAAGGAGTCCCAGACCGGATGGATACACTGCCCAATTTTTTAAAACATTGACTGACTGTTTGGCACCACTTCTGCTCCAAGCCTTTAATTCTATCTATCCTGAGGTCTTGTTCCCCACTGGCTCCACCTTGGCCCTTGTTACGGCCATCGCTAAATCTGGCAAAGAGCCTCAGCTCTGCTCCAGTTATCGCCCCATCTCCTTGCTCAACATAGACCTAAAAATCTATACAAAATTACTTTATTGAATAAACATCTTCCTAACTTAGTACATCCAGATCAGGTGGAATTTGTGCCTGGTCGGGAGGCACGCGATAAAACCTTAGATATTATCCATCATGCCCAGACTCACCACATCCCCCTCATGATCCTTTCTCTAGATGCCGAAAAGGCGTTTAACAGGATATGCTGGCCCGCCCTTCACCAAACTCTTCAACATATAGGACTAGGACCTTCCCTTATGAGTAAAATAATGGCCCTTTATCACACTCCATCCATCCAATTAAAAATAAACGGCCCCCTCTCTGTGCCTTTTGCTATTCATAATGGTACCAGACATGGTTGCCCTTTATCCCCATTGTTGTATGTCCTCGTCATGGAGCATCTCATGGCCTCCATTCGGAACAGCACGGATATTAGGGGTATTCTCATAGGCGGGATAGAATATAAGTGCTCAGCATTTGCCGATGACCTATTGGTTTATCTCACGAACCCCCATATATCTCTTCCATCTTTGATGTCCGAGCTGTCCCGTTTTGGAACATGGTCCAATTTTAAGATCAACTTCTCCAAGTCTGAGGCTTTGAATGTATCCCTTTGAATGTATCCCTTCCGCCCTCGACACTATCACTACTCAAAAGTAATTTCCCTTTCTCCTGGCCTGCTAGGGGTATAACATATTTGGGCGTACGCCTAAGCTCTGATCTCTCACAACTGTTTACTAATAACTTCGCCCCTTTACTAGCCAAATTTCGCACAGATCTTGGCATAAAAGGGAATTCTCCTGTTTTGGCCGTATTAATATTATTAAAATGTCACCCCTCCCCAGATTGCTGTACCTCCTGCAGACAATCCCTATACCCATCCTCTTAATGGCTACGTATCCAACAATGTTTTGGATCCTTCATATGGCCAACAGGTCGTCCCCGCCTGAGTAGGACATTTCTTACTCGCTCTGGGGATGCAGGTGGGGTTGGTCTGCAGGACTGTCGTCTTTATTATCTGGCATCGACTCATGCTCGTGTCCTTGACTTTTTTCATAATCATGACTCTAAACTCTGGGTTCGTTTAGCCCAACAACTCTGTACTTGTACCCTTTCTACTCGGCCATGGACCCTACCTAGGAACAGACCGACTCCCGCCTCGTTTGTTGTTTTCCATACCCTTCTGGCACTGCGGTCCTCTGGAATAGGGGGCTCACTCGTTGACCCACTTGGTCCACTGACCCCTATTACTGACAACTTTCCTGCTGGAGAGGCACGTCTATCCTTCCCGGGTAGGTCTTCCACCAACCCTTTGTACTTCACTCAGGTCCTATCCGATTCCTCTCTACTCCCATTAGCCACTATCTGCCCAGCTGATATGCCTTCACCACGTCACATATTTGAATACTCTCAGTTAAAACATTTCTATAGTGTTACTAAGTGCCAGGCTCACCTTCACCGGCCGCTTACTGACTTCGAGCGCTTATGTGTTTGCACCCTGTCCCCTACACACACCATCTCCACACTCTATAAACTACTCCTCTCCCAGTGATCCCCTCATCTCCCATCCATTCTCTGACGCACAATGGAGACGTTGTTTCTCCCTTTCCCAGAAAGCCTTGATAGCCATACGAGCTCAGGAAACTAGCTACAAAATTATCTCTAGGTGGTATCGGGTCCCCACTGCCCTGCATAAATGCTACCCATCTGTACCTGACACGTGTTGGTGCTGTGGGGCGACGGGGGGGATCCATGTCTCATATTTGGTGGAGTTGCCCCTCCTTGCAGAGTTTTTGGGAGGCGGTTCTTAAAATTATTTTTTAAGTTACTGGAGTCTTGGTCCCGAATGCTCCCAAGCAGTGACAGATTAAGTGTACCACGGGTCCCTGGCTGTTCACACAACTTGAGCCCCCTCCTTCACCCTCACACGCAATTCAACCCCCCCAACCCGCTAACACTATACCCAGTGGCGGATTAAGTAAACCATAGGCCCTAGGCTGTTACCCAAACTTAGGCCCACCTTCCGCACCGCCGCCCTGCCGTAACTATTTTTAACACTACCTTTTTTGGGCAAGCATTAACAAATGGATGTTACGATTCCCCTTGTCACAGGGCTGTGTCCCTACATACTGACAGTATCACACTGTTCTGGGACACATCCTCCTGACAAGGGGAATTGTCTATCAGCCCTGGACTGCAGAAAGACTTTTTGTGAAATACAAGGATTTCCTATAATAAACATGTCAGGAGAGGTGACAGATTCTCTATAAATCTAGTCACTCACAGGTGACGACGTCTCAGATTCTAGTAGGTTTTTTTCCCCTCTTTTCTTCTTCATTCGGTCCAGACTTCATGACGACTTCTCCCGGCCATTTCTGCGGAATTTGCCACTCCGATGTCTTCGGCTCCTCACTTTTCCAACATTTCAACACCTATAAACTAAAATAAAATTATCATGGTGCCACATACTGTGCCCCTAAATATAATAGCACCAAACACTGCGCGCCTGAGTATAATAATACCATACACTGTAAAACACCACATACACACAGCCCCCTGTACATAGTGCCACACACAGCCCCTCTAGATATTACATACCCCCATAGATAGCACCACATACAGCCCCCTGTAGATATCACACATCCCCCTATAGCTAGCACCACACACATCCCCCCGTAGAGAGCTTCACACACAACCCCCGATAAGATAGCGCCATACAGCACTCCTGTAGAGAGCACCACACAGCCCTCCCCCTCTTGTAAATAGCGCCACAGAGCCCCCCTGTAAATAGCGCCACACACATACCGCTGTGGAAAGGGCTACACAGCCCCCCCTTGTATATAGTGCTACACAGCCCTCCCCCTTTGTATATAGGGCCACACAGCGCTCCCCTTGCATATAGGGCCACTTAGTGCTCCCCTCCTTGGATATAGGGCCACATACCGCTTCCCCCTTGTACATAGTGTCACACAGCACTCCCCCCTTGTATATAGTGTCACACAGCACTCCCCCTTGCATATAGGGCCACTTAGCGCTCCCCTCCTTGGATATAGGGCCACATAGCGCTCCCCCTTGTATATAGTGCACACAGCGCTCCCCCCTTTGTATGTAGTGCCACACAGCGCTCCCCTCCCCCTTGTATATAGGGTCACACAGCACTCCCCCCTTGTATATAGTGTAACGGAGAACCCCCCCTTGTATATAGAGTCGCACAGTGCTCCCCTCCCCCTTGTATATAGACCCACACAGCGCTACCCTCCCCCTTGTATATAGACCCACACAGTGCTCCCCTCCCCCTTGTATATAGTCCCACACAGCACTCCTCTCCCCCTTGTATATAGACCCACACAGCGCTCCCCCTTGTATATAGGCCCACACAGCGCTCCCCTCCCCCTTGTATATAGGCCCACACAGCGCTACCCTCCCCCTTGTATATAGGGCCACGCAGCACTTCCCCCTTGTATATAGTGTAACGGAGAACTCTCCCCCACCCCTTGTATATAGTGTCACAGAGCACTCCCCCTCTCCTCCCCCTCCTTGAATGTATACACAGCGGCTCCCCCACCTAAAAAAATATATATATTTTACTTACCTTGCCCCTTGGAGGCCGCTCCAGCTGGACGCATGTGAATCCTCCGGGCTAGACGCATGCGCAGACCGGCATGATGCAGTAGCTCATCATGCCGGGCAGCGCAGGGAGTCTTCCCAGCGCCTTATAGGCTGCAGGCCACCTATAATATTCATTTGTATCGGAGTCCTGAGGACTCCGATACAAATGAATGTGGCTGCCGCTAGCACCGGGGCCCCCTCCAGTGCTAGCGACGCCACCGGGCATGAGGGGGCCCGTGCGGTTCGAGCGGCCATGGGCCCCCCGGGAGCCTTGGGCCCCGGGCGGCTGCCCGAACCGCCCTAATGATGATCCGTCACTGCTCCCGAGGCGGCCTTTTTATTCATATTCCCTATTCCAGTACCCATTTACAAACGCTCCCTAATTAGGCACCTCCTCCAGGCTGCCAAATCGGTTATCCTCTGCATGTGGAAAACGGCAGTTCCTCCCCCTGTTGGATGACTGGTTTCAGGAGGTTGCCTTAATACAGCGAATTGGGCACCTTCTGGCTCATTCCTCGGCTGATTCTACACGATACAAGGACACTTGGTCTCAATGGCTTACGTTCCTCTCTTCTTCCACCTACCGTACTGCAGTGACTTGAGACACAATACCCATCCTTTCCCATGAGACTCCATCTATGAGAGGACTACATACAGGTGCGTAGTGGTTTGCTTGCTCAAACCACGTCTCTGCTAGGTGCATAGCTGCTTCCTCTTATTTACCCATGATAATCCGGAACTGGAGTCCAGGTTCACCATGAACTACCCTTGTCTCTCCTTTGCCCTTGTTTCTTTCCCATTCTATCTTTTCCTTCCTTGTGTCAATTTTGAGTGGTCATTTGCTTCCTGTGATTGCGCACAGCTACTATTGCCACTGTATTTTAGGATTTATAGAAAGCTGAATTATTGTATTTTTATTTCCTTTTTTAAGTAATTCTCCTTTCCATTATTCTTACTCAGACTGCTGTCGTATTTTGCGCTTCCTATATGTTGTGATGTTCACCCTCCTATTTGGGCTGTGCCCTTATTTTTCATGTTCTTTTTCTTATGGGGACACATCTTCTCCAACTCTGTTTGTACTTGTTTGTATTTAAACCAATAAAAATTTTGAATATGAAAAATAAAATGTGATCAAAAAGTCGCATGAATCCAAAAATGGTACCTATAAAAACTATAGCTCGTCTCTCAAAAAACAAGCCCTCATACAGCTCCGTGGACGAAAAAATTAAAACGTTTATGGCTCTTGCAAGATGGCAACAGTAGAAATACTTTCTTTTTACAAATACATTTTATTGTGCAAGAAGTTGCAAAACATAAAAAAGTGCTATAAATTTGGTATTGCCGGAATCGTACTGGTCCGCAGAATAAAGTTAACGTAATTTATAACACATTGTGAACGCTATATAAAAAAAACTATGCCAGAATTGCTGTTTTTGGTCGCCTTGCCTTTTGATAAAAAGTGATCAAAAAGTCGCATGTACCCCAAAATGGTACCAATAAAAACTACAGCTCGTCCCGCAAAAAAACAGCCCTCATGCCACTACGTCTATGAAAAAATAAAATGAGTTAAAGTGTAACTAAACATTTGACAAACTTCTGACATCTCATAGTGACATGTCAGAACTTTTGATTGGTGGGGGTCTGAGCACTGAGACCCCCACCAATCGCTCAAACCAAGCGGCAGGAGCGCTTGTGTGAGCGCTCAGCCGCTTAGTTTCTGTTCGGCTTTTTCCGGAAAGCCGATGTATCGAGTACGGGCTCAAAGACTTTCTATTGAGCCCGTACTCTTGATACATCGATTTCCGGGAAAAGCTGAACAAACACGAAGCGGCTGAGCGCTCACACGAGCGCTTCTGACGCTTCGTTTGAGCGATTGGTGGGGGGTCTGCCCCACCAATCAAAACTTCTAACATGACATGTCAGAAGTTTGTCAAATGTTTAGTTATCCTTTAAGGCTCCCATAAGTGAGGAAAGAAAAAATACGCAGTTGTGCTGGCCCGAGGGGAACATTTCTCCCGTTTCAAACAGGGATTTATCAAGGCCCTAAAATTAGGGAACCAGGAGGGGGGGGGGGGGCAAACATATCTGCTGGATGCGAGGGTGCCCGTATTATACCAGGACACCACTTTCCCAGCAAAATTCCCCAAAATGAAAGGTGCGGAGTGTGGACCAAAAGGGGATAAGAAAGGAAACCATCTATCAGTTTGACACTGGCCTGTGCAGTGAGGATTGCTCCAAAGCATAACAAATATCTTTGGATTATTTTATTGTTTTTTTTACCCCATTATTATACCACCTGACTATGCCCCTGATGTACTCTGCCCAGCCTACATATGCCCTCACATTATAAACAAAATACCAGAACTCCAAACAAAACTCCTACCAAGCAAAATCCACGCTCCAAAAGCCAAATGGCACTCCCTCTCTTCTGAACCCTACAGTGTGCCCAAACAGCAGATTACATCCACATATATGGCATCACCAAACCAAGGAGAACCCTTTTAACAATTTTTGGGGTGTGTCTCCAGTGGCACAGCTGGGCACAACATATTTGCCACTGAAATGGCATATCTGGGGAAAAATTGCAGTTTTTACTTTGCACCATTCTCAGCGCAATCATTTATGGAAAACCCTTTAATAAATGCCTTGAGGGGTGTAGTTTCCAAAATGGGGTCACTTCCCAGGGATTTCTTTTATTATTTTACATAAGAGCCTCTGCAATTGTAAACCAATACTTTGTAAGTCTCACTTATACCTTTGCACATATTCACCTCATAACTTATTTATAATTTAACGCAACACATTTTACACACACACACACACACACACACACACACACACACACACATTAAATGATGTAGGAGTATTTTTATTTTTCACACATATATTAGTATATATATTTTTTCACGCAGGTTCACTTCTTATGTCACTATTGTGGTATTATGTTTTACATATTAAATTGACATATATGCCTAAATATACTTCTAGTATTATAATGTCATTAATGTATGTACATATATTTCTGTACCTGGTTTGCACAAATACTCTTTATATACACTTTCAGCACATTTATTTTAATTTAGGTATGATTTGTCACGGATATCCAAGTATATTATATTTCATTTCATTTTACACACACATTTCTTTTTATTATTGTATATATGTTCAATTATGGTAGTTTTTGTGTACTTATATCACTACTGTGGGATCCTTCTATGGTTAACATATGCCGAGAATGTATGGGTGAATATAGCACATTTGAATAATATTACATATACATATATAGCCATCTGCAATCATTGCTTGGTATTATATGTTATGTTTTCCACACCTTTTAAGCACTTTTTGTGTCTCTATATGGGGTCTTACATATCAATATTTACCTTTTTCATTGTTCCTCCTATCATCTGCTGTTTATTCTTCCTCCTGTGTCGATCTCTCATTGGCGGCCAGTGTCCGGCCTCTGTATGCGTCATCTGCGGCGTGTCTGCGGCTTGATCCACGTGACCGAGTCACCCTGACTCGGTCTCGGGTTTCTGGCTCGGGCTCGCCTCTGCTGGCGTCGATGGGGGCGCGGCTTCTCTGGCCTCCTGGAGACAGCGACCAATAACTACACAGGAGGAGTGCTGCTACTATCCGATCCTCCTGTGTCGCTCTCTCATTGGCGGCCGGCGTCCGGCCCCTGTCTGCGTCATCTGCGGCGTGCCTACGGCTTGATCCACGTGGCTGAGTCATTGTGACTCGGTCTCGGGCTTCCGGCTCGGGCTCGCCTCTGCTGACGTCGATGGGGGCGCGGCCTTTTCGGCCTCCTGAGACAGCGACCAATAACTACACAGGAGGAATGTTGTCATTTTCCGGCACACATAACAGCTGCACTATTTCATGTTCATTGGCTTACCTCTACATAAAGACCCTTTGACCTCAACCTCACACCACCCCCAGACGAAGGCATTAGCGCCGAAACGCGCGTTGGGGAGGATCCCGGCTGTACTTACCGTGCTTATTCATAATGGGTATGTGTGACTTTCCATCCCTTTGATGCAAATCCACTTTGTTTCACTTCCATCTTGTACTTGCTTGTTTCACTTGAATGTATAGTGATATATGGAATGCTGAGGTCAGTGGACCATGACTATTTTATCAGCATTGTAATTTGGCTTATGTTGTGATCTCTGCTTATAGGTTTATGCAGTTTACATTACCTTGCATATAAACTTTTATATATTTTGCTCACCTGTTTAAGCAGTTTACAGTACCTCATTACTATATACATATATTTGTAAGCATCCAGTGGAATTTTTTCCATCTAGGGAGTTCATATTTTGCATGCACCGTTTTCTATGCAGTTCAATATATATTCAGCCGAGTATCCATGTTTTTACTGTTGGTTTATGGATTCTTTTATCATCATCATACAGTGTATTTCATGTCAATAAAGTATTTTTGTATTTTTTCATCATTCTATTGTCTCTCAGCATTCATTGTTTCTTCTATTGGTCTTATTTATTCAATTAGTATGCTGTTTGGGTTTAACACCCTGGAATCAACCCTTAGAGTCATATATATATCTCACTTGCGATATGCTCTTTATTGGGGTATGTAGATTCATGTTGCTTTTTCGGATCGGTTATATTTGCCACTGAAATGGCATATCTGGGGAAAAATTGCAGTTTTTACTTTGCACCATTCTCAGCGCAATCATTTATGGAAAACCCTTTAATAAATGCCTTGAGGGGTGTAGTTTCCAAAATGGGGTCACTTCCCAGGGATTTCTTTTATTATTTTACATAAGAGCCTCTGCAATTGTAAACCAATACTTTGTAAGTCGACAAATTAGGCCTCAATTTGGCATGGTACTCTTTCACTCCTGAGTCCTGTCGATCGAGAACTGACTTTAACGGGTTCCGTCAGGCTTCCACCATGATGACTGTCATTTTACCAGGCAAAATAGCGCAGCTTTCTGCACTATTTTGTCTGGCATTTTTGATCTATGACGATGGACCCTAACAGAGCCTCCAACGCACATGTGAATGAAGTCTTAGGCCCCATGCACACGAACGTGCTTTTGCGGCCGTAATTCCCCCTGAAATCCACGGGAGAATTGTGGCCCCATTCATTCTTATGGGGCCATGCACACGACCGTGGTTTCCACGGCCCGTGCATGGCCCAGGAGCCTGGACCGCAGAAAGAACGGGCATGTCTTGTTACGGCCATGTTCTGCAGTCCAGGCTCATAGAAAATAATGGCCGCGGCCATGTGCACGGCCCGCAGTTTGCGGGTGACACTCCGCTGCCGGCCGACCCGAAAATCACGGCCGTGCACATGGCTACGGTCATGTGCATGAGGCCTTACAGATTTTTTTTAAGTCTGACTCTGAGAATAAGCATATTATTTTATTTTGTTTCAGATTGTGAAAAGACATTCAAGGCTATATACACTCAAAAATATGAAAAAGATGTAGAAAAGGATGTTGCTGCAATTAAGGTAAGACTTTTTCAGAAAGATAGATGCAATAGTTGAAAACAACTCTCAGCATCTAAGTTTGAGCTATTTGATAAATCAAAATTAGGACAAAGAAAAAATCCAAGGAAATTCTCCCAACGTCTCCCTTCTATTCTTGTTAATAGACCTTTTTTCCCCCTGATAATGTAGAACAATTGTGTAGGGTGAAAGTGTCCTGAGGAATGCAAGCTCAAAAACATTTTTTATTCACTCTATTTCCCATGCTATCTTTAGTGTCATGCACATTTTTTTCCCTCAAAACATTTTATTCAAATTTCCAGTTTAATACAGGAGTTATAAAGCAGGTCAAATCAACAAAGCATGGGGAGACGACAAAGTCAATGCAATTCACATAAGGGTATGTGCACACGGCAGCAGGCTTTTACGTCTGAAATGACAGACTGTTTTCAGGAGAAAACAGCTGCCTCGTTTCAGCCGTAATTGCTCCTCCTCGCATTTTGCGAGGCTTCTCTGACAGCCGTAAATTTTGAGCTGCTCTTCATTGAGTTCAATGAAGAACGGCTCAAATTACGTCTGAAAGAAGTGTCCTGCACTTCTTTTGACGAGGCTGTATTTTTACGCGTCGTCGTTTGACTGCTGTCAAACGACGACGCGTAAATGACAGGTTGTCTGCACAGTACGTCGGCAAACACATTCAGATGAATGGGCAGATGTTTGCCGACGTATTGTAGCCCTATTTTCAGACGTAAAACGAGGCATAATACGCCTCGTTTACGTCTGAAAATAGGTCGTGTGAACCCAGCCTAACAGAAATACAAACAGTATAATACTCTTAATAACAAAACTACAACAACCCTGGTGTTTTAGGAACAGGAGAATAAACCCGCTAACCTACACATATCCACCTCCGAAATACCTAGTCTACACTATTCTATGCAGTACCAGGTAGAATATCGAAAATGGGATTCCAGATCCCACCTCTCATCGGACATGACCCACCTATGTAGAATCCACAAAATTGAAAGAAAAGCTTAATATGTTTGTATGCTTGGCTTTGGTCCTCTTAGTAGGCGGTTGTACATATATCCATCGTTTCAAACTACAGTGCTTCGCAGCCAGTAGAACAATATGGACAATAGTCGCTAGTCCAGGCTGTGTCATATGCTTTTATTTGCATCTATGTGTAACAACGCCGGCAGGCCACAAGACTGCACATCTAGCAATCCCAACACTACTGTAGGGACGACTTGTGAACCAACTGGACAGTCAAAGGGAATTATGGAACACGTACAACAATACTGATAGACAACAGGAATACAAGGGATAGGGACTTGCCAATTGAAGGCAGGATGGAACAAGATGATGTTAGATGGCTGATGGGAACAAATGGGTGATGATAAAAAAAAAACTAACCCTAACTAACTTGACCTATATCTATCCCTGGATTACTCCTACTATCTAATCCTGACTACACAAACCACTAATCCTCGCTGTCCCCAATGGAATCCCTAAACTGAAGATACTGTCCCTACCACAGCCCCAGGTAGGCACTGGGAACCAGAAGCAATAAAAACAGCACAATCCGATCCCAAACTCAAAGAAACCAGGCAAGCAGGAAAGAAAACAATAAAACTAACCAACTAACAGGACTAGAGACAGAAGCAAATACGGACTGAGGAAATACTGGAAAAGCACACTAAACTGTAATAAATGATCCGACTAGCACATGGCAAACACACATAGCAAGTACTATAACTAACACCCTAGATCTGACACCAGAGATTCTTACGGAGAGGCAGACCAATCAGGTGTCTCTCTCTGAACGAGTCACTAGCTTTTGACCACACTGATGAATCAGCTTTGCAGCAGTTGCCTGAGCAACTGCCCCCTGCTACTGTTTAATAGCTGAGAGATGACAAGCTTGCAGAAATAGACATGCTTCTCGTAACAGTACCACTCTTCAGGTTAGGCTTGAAACTTTAACACTGGGTTTTCTTCTGAATTAGCAACATGAAAGGCTCTAATGAATTTTTCAGAATGGATGTTTCCAGCTGATACCCAGGATCTCTCCTCTAGTCTAAGAATAGACTTCCTGAAAGAAGACACAGGTTTAATGTTGGAACATTGAAAGGTTCTGGGAGTTCTCATACTTTAGGGCAATTCCAACAAAAAATAAACTTATTACACTCCTTTCCCTCCCATGACTACTTAACTGTTCACTTACTCAAATTTTCTAATAGAATCCCTAGAGCAGAGAGGAGGCAGATTCACTGCTTCACTGAAAGAACAGGTTACAGCTGCCCATAGAAGTCTATAGAGAGGGGATGTAATATCCAACAGCTCACAATTGTCCACATCACTGTTTAACTCAGCTGCAGAAAATTTTCTGGAAAAGAAGGCGCTTTGGTGTAACTTGTAATCATCAGCATTCTCTTCCAACAGTATAGCCCCAGCTCCCACATCGATCTGAGGCCAAGGATTTTTAAGGAGAGGCAGTCCAATCAGGTCACTAACACCAAACGAGTCACAGGCTCGCATCAGTGTTGTCACCTAACCTACACTGATGAATCAACTCTGAAGCAGTTGCCTCAGCAGCTGCCCCATCTACTGCTCAATAGCTAGGAGATTTTGAGCGTGCAGGATTAGACCTGCTGCTCATAACACTATGTAAACCGTAGTGTGAATTCAATATATTTATAATGCTAAAATTGTAAACATGACTACCAACATTGTTTAAATTCCAGTTTAATCATAATTAAAAATCAAACTAAAATGTGATCAATGGCTGTAAATTAGGTCATGCATGACTATTATTAGCCATAGTCCAAATAATGAAGGTCGTTTTAGATGGGTCTCATGCTCACAGCAATATCATATGCACAGACTTGTTTGCCGAATCCTCTGGTCTACAGCTGGATCTGACAGTACAGAATTAGCCCATGTAGGTGGAGATAAAAAGCTCTTTGAAAGATTGGGAGCACTTAGTATTGCACAAGGAGATATTGCAGCATGTTTGAAAATTTCCATAACTTAAAATGAAAAGATTTTGCTTTGATGGGGTTTGAGGACCTAAATGTTTTTTCGTTGTTAACCGAGACTAGTAATTGTCTTAGCAGAATGCGTTTACGGTTTCCTTATTAAAGGTCTACTCCCATCTTATAAAGTGACGGCAATACGCTAGGACATGCCATCACTTTGTGATCGGTGGAATCTGACTTCTAGGACCTCTGCGGATCCTGCTAATGAAAGGGACTGCTATTCTTGCTTTTCTCCGGCCCCATTCAAGTGAATGGGACAGCTGCCGTTCCCTGTACAGCCGGTTGGCTGTGAGCGCCACTGTGCAGGTAAAACTTAGAAGGGGATGCAGCGCTTAATCCGAGCTGCAACCCCTTAATTTTCAGGATTGGTAGGGGTCACAGAGGTCGGACCCCCATTGATCATAAAGTGATGACATAACCTAGGAATAACCCTTGAGAAGGGACAATTGAGCTATTTTTCAGGGTTTAGGCTAGGCCCCTTATTTTAAGTGAAGGATAATATTAATGCTACAGCATACAAAAATATTTTGGACAATTGTATGCTTCCAACTTTGTGGGAACAGTTTGGTGAGGGCACTCTCCTGTTCCAGCTTGACTGTGCCCCTGTGCACAAAGCAAGGTCCATAAAGACATAGTTTGACAAGCTAAATGTGGACTCAAGTGGCCTGCTCAGAGCTTTGACCTCAATCTCATCAAACACATTTGGGATGAACTCGAATGCCAATTGCAAGACAGACCTGCCTGACCTCACAAATGCTCTTTTAGCTTAAAGAGGCTCTGTCACCATATTATAAGTGGCCTATCTCCTACATAAGGAGATGGGCGCTATAATGTAGGTGACAGCAGTGCTTTTTATTTAACCCCTTTAGGACACAGCCTGTTTTGGCCTTGTGGACACAGCCTATTTTTTCAAATCTGACATGTGTCACTTTATGTGGTAATAACTCCGGAATGCTTTTACCTATCCAAGCGATTCTGAGATTGTTTTCTCGTGACATATTGTACTTTATGTTAGTGAAAAAATGTGGTCGATAAATTCAATATTTATTTGTGAAAAACTTCAAATTTTAGCAAAAATTTGCAAAAATTAGCATTTTTCTAAATTTAAATGTATTTGCTTGTGAAACAGATAGTAATACCACACATAATAGTTACTAGTTAACATCCCCTATATGTCTACTTTATGTTTGCATCATTTTTTTTCACGTACTTTTATTTTTCTAGGACTTTACGAGGCTTAGAACTTTAGCAGCAATTTCTCATATTTTCAATAAAATTTCAAAAGGCTATTTTTTCAGGGACCAGTTCAGTTCTGAAGTGGCTTTGAGGGACTTATATATTAGAAAGTCCCCATAAATCACCCCATTTTGAAAACTGCGCCCCTCAAGGTATTCAAAACCACATTCAGAAAATATTTTAACCCTTTAGGCGTTTCACAGGAATTAAGGCAAAGTAGAGGTGAAATTTACAAATGTCATTTTTTTTGCCGAAATTCATTTGTAATAAAAAAAAATCTGTAACACAGAAGGATTTACCAGGGAAACGCAACTCAATATTTATTGCCCAGATTCTGCAGATTTTAGAAATATCCAACATGTGGCCCTAGTGTCCTAATGGACTGAAACACAGGCCTCAGAAGCAAAGGAGCAGCTAGTGGATTTCGGGGCCTCCTTTTTTTAGGAATATATTTTAGGCACCATGTCAGGTTTGAGGCGGTCTTGTGGTACCTAAACAGCCGAAACCCCTCCAAAGTGACCCCATTTTGGAAACTACACCCCTCAAGGCATTTTTCTAGGGGTATAGATAGCATATTGACCCCACAGTTTTTTTGCAGAATTTAGTGGAATTAGTCTGTGAAGATGAAAATCACCTATTTTTCTGTGGAAACATAGAATTTTTTCATTTTTACAAGGAATAAAGGAGAAAAAGCACCCCAAAATTTGTAAAGCAATTTCTCCCGATTACGGCAATACCCCATATGTGGTCGTAAACTGATGTTTGGACCCACAGCAGGGCTCAGAAGGGAGGGAGCGCCTTTTGGATTTTGGAGTGCAGATTTTGCTGGATTGGTTTTCAGTGCCATGTCGGGTTTGCAACGCCCCGGAGGGACCAAAACAGTGGAAACCCGCCAAAAGTGACCCCATTTTGGAATCTACACCCCTCAAGGAATTTTTCTAGTGGTATAGTGAGCATTTTGGCCCCTCAGGATCTTTTTTAGAGCTAGGGTGACCAAAAAACAGCGATTTTGGCGCTTTAAATTCTTTATTTATTACAGCGTTCACCGTGCGCAATAAATTACGTTTTAATTTATTCTGCCGGTCGGTACCATTACGCCGATACCATATGTGTATAGTTTTTTTTAAGTTTTGCAGCGTTTGCACAATAAAATTAAGTTTCTATAAAATAATATATTTTCTGGGACACACTATTCTGAGCCGTAACTTTTTTATTTTTTCGTCAAAAAAGCTGTGGGAGGTCTTGTTTTTTGCGGGACGGGTTGTAGTTTTTATTGGTACCATTTTGGGGTAAATGCGACTTTTTGATCACTTTTTATTCTATATCTTGGGAGGGGTGGTGACCAAAAAATAGCGATGCTGACAGTTTTCCGTTTATTTTGTTTGCGGCGTTCACCGTGCGGAAAAATTAACATTATAGTTTCATAGATTGGGTCGTTACGAACGCGGCGATACAAAATATGTGTACTTTTTTTTTAACGTTTTCATTTTTTCCCTATAATAAATGACTTATTATAGGAAAACAAAACCTTTTATTTTTACACTTTTATAAAACATTTTTATTAACTTTTTTTTACTTTTTACACTTTATATTTTTGTTTATTAACTTTTCTTTTACTTTTTACACTTTCTTTTTTTGACCTGCAGCTCTGATCGCTGCTAGAATACATTACACTACCTAGGTAGTGTAAAGTATTCCAACTGTCAGTGTGACGTCACAGTCACTCTGACAGTTGGTCTACGAGGATCAACATAGGCTGATCCTCATAGGCTGACATACATGGCAGACCTGGGGGCCGTTGTCTGGCCCCCGGGTGCCATCACAAGCATCAGAAGCTCCCACGATTGCATGGGGGCTGCTGATGCGCTACAAACCCGCTACATGCGGAGATCGCAATCGAGCCCCGCATGTAACGGGTTAATTGCCGAAATCAGCGGCGATGAGCCGCTGATCGGCAACACTGGAGAGTGTCAGCTGTCGGGGACAGCTGATCTCTAAGTTCCCGATGCACACTGTCGCCGACAGTGTGCATCGGGAACGGCACAGTGACTTTCTGTCACTCTGACAGGAAGCCTATCAGGACCAGCCGAAGGTTGGTCCTGATGGGCTTCTGTCCATGGCAGACCCGGAAGCCATTGTTTGGCTTCCGTTTGCCATACTAACTATCGGCAGACCCCGCGATTTCGGACGGGGGTCTGCCGATATGTTAGAAACCCCTAAAATTCGGCGATTGCACCCGATCGCCGAATTTAAGGGGTTAATGCGCCGAAATCAGCGGCAAAGGAACGCTGGCCGGCAAGAGGGGAGTGTCAGCTGTCGGCGACAGCTGACCTCCTGGTTCCCGGTGCACACTGTCGCCGACTGTGTGCACCGGGATTAACTCAGTAACTGTACGTCCTCGTGCGGGAAGTAACTTCCCGCAACGACGGACAGTTACGTCCTGGTGCGGGTAGGGGTTAATAAAATGATCTATTTTTACCACTTTATTAGCGTTTTTAGATTTATGCTAATGAGTTGCTTAATGCCCAAGTGGGCGTATTTTTACTTTAGACCAAGTGGGCGTTGTACAGAGGAGTGTATGACGCTGACCAATCAGCATCATGCACTCCTCTCCATTCATTTACACAGCGCATAGGGATCCTGCTAGATCCTTATGTGCTGTCTTATACTAGCACATTAACAATACTGAAGTGTTTAGAGAGTGAATAGACATTCCACGGGATGTCTATTCACAATCTCTGCACTTCGTTACTGTTTCTATGGTAGTTACAGCAGAGGACGCGTAATCTCGTTGTAACCTGTCATTTACCGCGTAATCTCGCGAGATTACGCGTCCTCTGCTGTAACTACAACAGACAGAGTAACGAAGTGCAGAGATTGTGAATAGACATCCCGGGGAATGGCTATTCACTCTCTAAACACTTCAGTATTGTTAATGTGTTAGTATAAGACAACTCATAAGGATCTAAGAGGATCGCTATGTGCTGTGTAAATGAATGGAGAGGAGTGCATGATGCTGATTGGTCAGCGTCATACACTCCCCTGTACAACGCCCACTTAGTCTAAAGTAAAAATACGCCCACTTGGGCATTAAGCAACTCATTAGCATAAATCTAAAAATGCTAATAAAGTGGTAAAAATAGATCGTTTTTTTAAATAAAAAGCATTACTGTCACCTACATTATAGCGCCGATCTCCTTATGTAGGAGATAGGGCACTTATAATGTGGTGACAGAGCCTCTTTAAAGAGAATCTGTCAATAGATTAGTAATGCCTTATCTGCTATCTGATCTAATATGCGCTGTTACTGTAAAGGATCTGCCAGGCACACCTTCGGGGTTAACTCCCAGAACTAATCAGTCAGCACCTGAGAATACATCCCTGAGACTGACTCCTGCTTCCACCATTCAGGCTGGCAGGCTTAGGAGTGGGAGAGCCTATCGTAACCTGGCCAGACTCAGCTAGCTCCCGCCCTCGGTCTATTTAAGCCTGCACTTCCTGTCCCTCGGTCCTTGTGATTCTTTCCTTGTGGTTTCCTGGCCCAGCTACAGCTCCTGGTATTTTTGATCCTGCTCCATACAGACCCTGGCTTACCGACTACTCTTCTGCTTTTCGTTTTGTACCTCGCACACTCCTGGCTTGACTCGGCTCGTTCACCACTCTGGTTGCTCACGGTGTTGCCGTGGGCAACGGCCCCTTTTCCTTGCTTGTGTTCCTTTGTGTGTTTGTCGTGCACTTACTGAGCGCAGGGACCGCCGCCCAGTTGTACCCCGTCGCCTAGGGCGGGTCGTTGCAAGTAGGCAGGGACAGAGTGGCGGGTAGATTAGGGCTCACTTGTCCGTCTCCCTACCCCCTGCCATTACAGTTACACTGATAATGCTAGTGAAAGTTGTCTCCCAAAAAGTTTATTACTTTAAAAGTTATGAGCTTTTTTTTAAAATATGCAAATGAGGCTATACTAGACAAGTAGGTGTCAACACCAGCTATTCTCCTGAGGTGGAGCTACCTGACAGCCTCTGACGCTGTCCTATCAGCATGAAGCTGCTTTACACAGTGTGGGAGACTGAGGCTGGAGGGAAGGGGAATCACTTAAAACACCCATATCTCCTGCTGTGATCCACCTAGAACAGTGGTGACATATGAAAGATAAGATTCTAATCTTTTATATGGCACCAGGATCGCAGTTCTAGCTGTGAAACAACCAGAGGTATCACCAGTTGAAAACAGTCGGGAATGGAAGCTGTATACACTATAAGATCACGTTGTGTTGCTGGGCAGGGAAGGGAAGGGGGGGAAGCTGTATGACGCTTATTGGACAGAGGGATACAGAAAACATTACACGGCCCAGAACGAAATTAAAGAGTAACCTCCCATTTGGCAAGTATAGCCAAATTAGCATATTTAGAAAAATGTTTATAACTTTGCAAATAAATGTTTTAAAAAAAAAAAAATTACACTGTAATTAGTTAGGGGATAGAGAATTAATAAACTAGTGACAGATCCTCTTTAATGGGCAAAAATTCCCACAGATGCCTTTGGGGTCCAGCATGAAGCCCATGGTTTTGGAATAAGATGTCAAACAAGCTCCTATAGGTGTGATGGTCAGGTGTCCACATACTTTTGGCCATATAGTGTATCATTTTGCACGAGTGCTATGTACAGTCTGCATATCAATTTAATAAGCTAAATGATGCACTAACTATAAAATATGCTACAATCCTGATGATTTCACTAAAGTTTATTTCCAAATTTTAGGAATCATACCCTAAACCAGATGCCTTTGTTCAAAGGATGGCATCTTTACAGCTAGATTGTGATGCAGAGCCTCCCAGCATTCCAAGAGGTAAGAATTTACCCTTCTAATATAAGGGAATCTGGGCTTTGTAAGGCAACGTTCACAAAGGGCAGTTTGGTGCAGTTTTTGATTCTTATTTACACTCCTCCAGTTTTCGTATTCACTCCATATTTTGTAAAAAAAAAATTTGATTAAAAACTGCACTATGTGAACCTGGTTTAAAGAAGGCAAGAATAGGCAGCTAAAGGGATTTTTTTTTGAGCTTATGAAAAACAAAGAAAAGTAGTTATATGTGTCTGAATGCTCACCAGATGCCACCATAGCTCAGTAGTTCATTTTCATTACCTTTCCCAGCTTTGTATAGCACCTTTGTTTTGATGCTGCCAGGACTTGCTGTGGACGGGATTAAGGCTTCGTTCACATCTGCGTCAGGGTTCTGTTCGGAGGTTCCGTCGGAGCTTCCCGTCAGAACGGAACCCTGGCTGAGAGAAACGGAAACCATAGGCTTCCGTTTGCATCACCATTGATTTCAATGGTGACTGATCCGTTGTGTCAGTTATGCAAGGGTTCCGTCATTTTGACAGAAGCAATACCGTAGTCGACTGCGCTATTCATTCCATCAAAACGACGGAACCCTTGCACAACTGACACAAAAGGAAACCATTTGCACCAGATCCATCACCATTTAAATCAATGGTGATGCAAACGTAAAACTATGGTTTCCGTTTCTCTCAGCCAGGGTTCCGTTCTGACGGGAAGCTCCGACGGAACGCCATAATGGAACCCTGACAGAGATGTGAACGAAGCCTAACATGTACAGGACTGTAGTTCCCATGATTCCTCTCCCCTCTCACAGACAATGCCTCTATAATAACTGCCTGGATGCCCCTCTATTACAAGGTGTAAGGTGGTGCTATAATTACACACAGTCTTCACACAGGACACAGATTTGCATAATATTCTTTTGAAAAAGGGGTGGCGTTACAGTTTCATTATTGTTGTTTTTAATTGTTATAAAATAAACGACCTATTTAGAAGCATGTGTGTATAATATATATTTTTATTCCTATAGATGATCCACTATCGCTACATAGCACCTTGGGTTTACAACATGGACATGTGAATGAGAGTTTATTCACTCCTTATAGTAATGAGCCAGTGGAGTCTGAGGATAACAAAGATGATGACTTATTGGAAAGAAAACTGCAAGATGAAATTAATTACCATCGGATAGGAAGCCGCATTGACAATGTGACAAACCTTTCTAATCCTCCTTTTTTGAATGAACTGAGAAACAGGAAAGTGTTCAGTGAACCAAATGGAAGAAATTCTTCTTCAGTGGGTTATTATCCCATCCCATTTGGCAGCGACAATGAACCATCAGCTCATGTGGCTCCACCGTACACCCATAATAATGTCGCACAAAGCCCAAGTATTTTTGGCACAGCTAGCAGACCTGTAGATTACTATCAGCCCAATGAACTTCACAGTATGTCTTATCCAGTTTCTCAGCCTGCGATGTGGAAAACAAACCATCCCACTTCTTCACATGACTTTCAAAATTTGTATACTACTGACACTTCTGTTCCGTTTGATTCCTCTAAATTGCCAGTTGCAGAATCAGGAAGACCAATCCTCCGTTCTCAGCATCCAAATCATACGTATAATGCGGCTGTGGACCCTTTAGCGGGTAAGTTTGTTGAGTTGTACTTCTCCCCTGCTCTTCCTAGTTGTGGACATGGGCTGTCTGCTGTATAAACGAATTCGGGTAGGTTCACACAGAGTTTTTTGTAGGCAGAAAATCTGCCTCAAAATTCCGTTTGGAATTTTGAGGCAGATTTTGCTCTGCCTTTTTCGCTGCGTTTTTCCCCCGCGGCCATTGAGTGCCGAAGGGCAAAAACGCAGCAAAATACGCTTTCTCTGCCTCCCATTGATGTCAATGGGAGGTTAGAGACATAAACGCCCGAGGATAGGGCATGACGCTTCTTTTTCCCGCGAGACAGTTTTTCCGCTCGCGGGGAAAAAAACGCCTCAGACTTAGATTGAAATCAATGGGAGGCATTTTCGGCCCTTTTTTTGTTGCATTTTCCGACGTGGTTTTTGTGTCAAAAATCTTGTCAAAAAACTCCTTGTGAACTGATCCTTAGGCCTCACGCACATGACCGTAGCCATGTGCACGGCCGTGATTTTCGGGTCGACCGGCCACGGAGAGACAGCCGCGAGCCGCCCGCTAATCGCGGGCTGTGCACATTGCCGCGGCCATTATTTTCAATGAGCCCGGACCGCAGAACACGGCCGTAATAAGGCTTGCCCATTCTTTCTGCGGTCCATTCTCCAACATGCATGTCGTGTGCATGGCCCCATAGGAATGAATGGGGCCGCAATTCTCCCGTGGATTTTCGGGGGAATTGCGGCCGCAAAAGCACGTTCGTGTGCATGGGGCCTTAGAAGGAAAAGTTCAAATGAATGCCCACCGTTTTGTTTTTTACCTAAGTAGGTCCACATTCATTTTTTATATATTTTTAAAGCAGCTGGTGGTTTGTTTTCTGATACAGGGCTCCAAATTTCCTGCATAAACAAAAAAATTAATTATACAAGTCTAGTCACGACTAGGCAGAGATTAGTATTTTACTGCATAGGACTTGTAAATTGAACTTAACTCCCTTCCCACTGCGCTGTACATGTATGGCATGGATCGGGACGAGGTTAACGCACAGCGCCATACTTGAGTTTGTGCCATCAGCAGCGGGTGTCGGCTGTAATATAATAGTTCTGATCCTTCTAACCCCTTAGATGTCGCGGTCAATAGCGACAGTGGCATCTAAGAAGTTTGAGAGAGGGAGGGGGCTCCCTCTGTCAGCCAATCGGCACCAAATTTGGAACTCTCGTACCTCCGTGTTTTATAGATCTAGTTAACGTTGTTAAAGCTACTGTCTAGTTTTTCTCTTGCCATCTAAATTTCAGCATTTGTGTGATGAAGGTTTTAAAGGTAGAGAAAGAGATGGGGTGGAGTAATGTACAAACCAGGTATAAAACTATAGGCAAAATCAGCATTTTATATAGGAATAAGCTACCAGTCCATGCTGATTCTAATTTTATTTTGCTGAATTATTGTTGGATGCCATTAGCAGTTTAAAGTTTCTGGACACTAGATTGTGTGTAGGGAATGTACGGATATGGGATAAAGTTGGGACTTCATGAGAAGCAGGGGAGCATGGTATGTGAATGCCTAAGATTTGAGATCTTGGGGTTTTCCCACCAGGGACATTTATAACATATCCACAGGATATTGAGCCAAAAATAGGAAATTTTTGAAGCAGCACAAGTCCCAAGTTCCTGTCAAGCCAGGCAAACCTTCTCTGGCATAATTTAATTTCCAACAAAGCAGTAGGACAACAGCACACGTCTCCAAATCTTAACCCCTTCCCTCTTTAGCCACTTTTGACCTTCCTGACCGAGCCTCATTTTTCAAATCTGACATGTGTCACTTTATGTGGTAATAACTCCGGAATGCTTTCACCTATCCAAGCGATTCTGAGATTGTTTTCTCGTGACACATTGGACTTTAAGTTACTGGCAAAATTTGCTTCATATGTTCAGTATTTAATTGTGAAAAACACCAAAATTTAGCGAAAAATTGCAAAAATTAGCATTTTTCTCAATTTAAATGTATCTGCTTGTAAGACAGGCAGTTATACCACACAAAATTGTTGCTAATTAACATCCCCCATATGTCTACTTTAGATTGGCATCGTTTTTTGAACATCCTTTTATTTTTTTATGACGTTACAAGGCTTAGAACTTTAGCAGCAATTTCTCACATTTTCAAGAAAATTTCAAAAGGCCATTTTTACAGGGGCCAGTTCAGTTGTGAAGTGGCTTTGAGGGCCTTATATATTAGAAACCCCCAAAAAGTCACCCGATTTTAAAAACTTCACCCCTCAAAGTATTCAAAACAGCATTTAGAAAATGTCTTAACCCTTTACACATGTCACAGGAATTAAAGCAAAGTAGAGGTGAAATTTACAAATTTCATATTTTTTTGCAGAAATAAATTTTTAGTACAATTTTTTTTATAACACAGAAGGTTTTACCAGAGAAATGCAACTCAATATTTGTTGCCCAGTTTCTGCAGTTTTAGGAAATATCCCACATGTGGCTGTAGCGTGCTACTGGACTGAAGCACCGGCCTCAGAAGCAAAGGAACACCTAGTGGATTTTGGGGCCTTATTTTTGTTAGGATAAATTTTAGGCACCATGTTAGGTTTGAAGGGCTCTTGCGGTGCCAAAACAGTCAAAATCCCCCAAAAGTGACCCCATCTTGGAAACTACACACCTCAAGGAAATTATCTAGTGGTACAGTGAGCATTTTGACCGCACAGGTTTTTTACAGAAATTATTGGAAGTAGGCCGTGAAAATTAAAATCAACATTTCTTCAAAGAAAATGTAGGTTTAGCGATTTTTTTTCTCATTTCCACAAGGACTAAAGGAGAAAAAGCACTGTAAAATTTGTAAAGCAATTTCTCCCGAGTAAAACAATACCCCACATGTGGTAATAAACGGTTGTTTGGAGACACGGCAGGGCTGAGAAGGGAAAGAGCGCTATTTGGCTTTTGGAGCTCAAGTTTAGCAGAAATGGTTTGTGGAGGCCATGTCACATTTACAAAGCCCCTGAGGGGACAAAACAGTGGAAACCCCCCACAAGTGACCCCATTTTGGAAACTACACCCATTGAGGAAATTATCTAGGGGTATAGTGAGCGTTTTGACCCAACAGGTTTTTTGCATAAATTATTGGAAATAGGCCCTGAAAATGACAATCTAAATTTTTTCAAAGAAAATGTAGGTTTAGCTAATTTTTTCTCATTTCCACAAGGACTGAAGGAGAAAAAGCACCGTAAAATTTGTAAACCAATCTCTCCCGAGTAAAACAATACACCACATGTGGTAATAAACGGTTGTTTGGAGACACGGCAGGGCTGAGACGGGAAAGAGCGCTATTTGGCTTTTGGAGCTCAAGTTTAGCAGGAATGGTTTGCGGAGGCCATGTCACATTTACGAAGTCCCTGAGGAGACAAAACAGTGGAAACCCCCCACAAGTGACCCCATTTTGGAGACTACACCCATTGAGGAAATTATCTAGGGGTATAGTGAGCGATTTGACACCACAGGTTTTTTGCAGAAATTATTGGAAGTAGGCCCTGAAAATAAAAATCAACATTTTTTCTAAGAAAATGTAGGTTTAGCTTATTTTTACTCATTTCCACAAGGAATGAAGGAGAAAAAGCACCACAAAATTTGTAAAGCAATTTCTCCCGAGTAAAACAATGCCCCACATGTGGTAATAAACGGCTGTTTGGAGACACGGCTTGGCTTAGAAGGGAAAGAGCGCTATTTGGCTTTTGGAGAGAACATTTAGCAGGAATGGTTTGCAGAGGCCATGTCACATTTGCAAAGCCCCTGAGGGGAAAAAACAATGAAAACGCCCAAAAAGTGACACCATTTAGGAAACTACACCTCTTGAGGAATTCATCTAGGGGCGTAGTGAGCATTTTGACCCCACAGATGTTTCATAGAATTTATTAGAATTGGGCAGTGAAAATAAAAACAATCCTTTTTCTTCAATAAGACGTAGCTTTAGCGCAAATTTTTTCATTTTCGCAACAAATAAAGGAAAAAAAAGAACCCAACATTTGTAAAGCAATTTCTACCGAGTACGGCAATACCCCATATGTGGTCATAAACTGCTGTTTGGGCACACGGCAGGGCTCAGAAGGGAAGGACCGCCATTTGGAGTGCAGATGTTGCTGGATTGGTTTCTGGGCGCCTGTGGGCCCAAAACAGTGGAAACCCCCCAGAAGTGACCCAATTTTGGAAACTACACCCCTCAATGCATTTACCTAGGGGTGTAGTGAGCATGTTAACCCTGCAGGTGTTTTGTAGAAATTAGTGTGAATTCTATGTTGCAGAGTGAAAATGGGATTTTTTTCCACAGATATGTGGACAATATGTGGTGCCCGGCTTGTGCCACCATAACAAGACAGCTCTCTAATTATTATGCTGGGTTTCCTGGTTTTAGAAACACCCTACATGTGGCCCTAATCTCTTGCCTGGACAGTCGACCAGGCTCAGGAGTGAAAGCGTACCATGTAAAATTGAGGCCTAATTTGGCGATTTACAAAGTATTGGTTCACAACTGCAGAGGCTCAGATGTGAAATAATAAAAATAAACCCCTTGGAAGTGACCCCATTATGGAAACTGCACCCCTCAAGGCATTTATTAAGGGGTGTAGTGAGCATTTTCACCCCACAGGTCTTTTCCATAAATGAATGCGCTGTGGATGGTGCAAATTAAAAATGTATATTTTTCCCTAGATATGCCATTCAGTGGCAAATATGTCGTGCCCAGCTTATGCCACTGGAGACACACACCCCAAAAATTGCTAAAAGGGTTCTCCCGGGTATGACGGTGCCATATATGTGGAAGGAAACTGCTGTTTGGGCACGCTGTAGGGTTCAGATGGGAGGAAATGCCATTTGGCTTTTGGAGCGTGGATTTTGCTTGGTAGTAGTTTTGTTTGGAGTCTTACTGGTGTTTCCGTTTATAATGTAGGGCATATGTAAGCCGGGCGGAGTATATAAGGGGCATAGTCAGGTGGTATAATAATTGGGTAAAAAAAAACAATAAAATGATCCACAGATGTGTGTTACCCTGTGACACAATCCTTTCTGCACAGGCCGGTGTCGCACTGATATATGGCGTCCTTTATTATCCTCCTTTTGATCCACACTCCGCGCCTTTGCAGTTTGGGGAATTTTGCTGGGAAGTGTTGTCCTGGTATAATACGGGCACCGTCGCTTCCAGCGGATATGTTTGGGCTCTCCCCTTCGTGGTTCCCTAATTTTAGGTCCTTAATAAATCGCCTCTTCAAACAGAAGAAATGTTCCCCTCGGGCACAACTGCATATTTTTTTATTTCCTGACTTATTGGAGCCATAACTAATTTTATTTTTCATAGACGTAGCGGTATGATGGCTGGTTTGTTGCGGGACGAGCTGTAGTTATTATTGGTACCATTTTGGGGTACATGCAACTTTTTGATCACCTTTTATCCTATTTTTTGGGATGCCAGGTAAACAAAAAAACGCAATTCTGGCACAGCTTTTTTCGTTTTTTTTTATACAGCGTTCACCACGCATTATAAACTACATGTTAACTTTATTCTGCGAGTCAGTATGATTCCGGCGATACCTAATTTATAGGACTTTTTTATGTTTTACAACTTTTTGCACAATAAAATTACTTTTGTAAAAAGAATGTATTTTTTCTGTTTCCAAGTTGTGAGAACCATAACTTTTTAATTTTTTTGTCGACGGAGGTGTATGAGGGCTTGTTTTTTGCGGGACGAGCTATAGTTTTTATAGGTACCATTTTTGGATACGTGCGACTTTTTGATCACTTTTTATTCTAACATTTGTAGGGCAAAGTGACTAAAAAACAGAAACTCTGGTAACGTTTTTTACGTGTTTTTTTACGCTGTTCACCGCGTGCAATAAATAATATAATATTTTGATACCTCAGGTCGTTACGGTCGCGGCGATACCAAATACATATGGTTTATTATTATTTTTCAATAATAAAGGACTTGATAAGAGTAAAAGGGTGATTGTGTTTTATTTGATTACTTGAAACTTTTATTGTTTTCAAACTTTTATTATTTGCACTTTTTTTTACACTTTTTTATACTTTTTTTACACTTTATCTCAAGTCCCACTAGGGGACTTGAAGGTCCAACGGTCAGATTTTTTTTTTTCTAATACATTGCACTACCTATGTAGTGCAATGTATTAGATCTGTCAGTCATTCACTGACAGCAAGCTGATTAGGCTTCGCCTCCCGGCGGGGGCCTAAATCGGCTTCCGTAATGGCAGAGCAGGAGACCATTGTGTCTCCTGTTGCCATAACAGCAGTCGCCAGTCCTGATTGCCTGTCAGGGCTGGCGATCTGCTAGTAACCGCTACGATGCAGCAATCGCTTTCGATTGCTGCATCGAAGGGGTTAATGGCAGGGATCGGAGCTAGCTCCGGTTCCTGCCGTTACAGGTGGATGTCAGCTGTACAGTACAGCTGACTTCCACCGCTGATGACGCCGGATCAGCTCCTGACCCGGCGCCATCTTGCCGGCAGCTACGGAAGCCGATCAGGCTCCGCCGCCGGGCGGATCTTGACCGGCTTCGGTGCTAGGCAGACCGGGAGGCCAGTATTAGGCCTCCGGTTGCCATTGCAGCCACCGGAACGCCGGCAATTTCATTACTGGGGTTCCGATGAGCTGCAAACACCTTAAGTGCAGCGATCTCGTTTGAGCGCTGCACTTAAGGGGTTAATGGCGGGGATCGAAGCTAATTTCGGTCCCCGCCGTTACAGATGCGGGAAGTCAATGCTTTCCATGACGTACATGTACGGCAAATGTCGGGAAGGGGTTAAAAAAGGTTTTATTGTCAAAACATCTTGCGACAAACAGGCAACGTTTCGACCCGCAGTGAGTGAAGGCTTTAGAAAGACCCTTCACTCACTGCGGGTTGAAACGTTGCATGTTTGTCGCAAGATGTTTTGACAATAAAAACTTTTTGAAGATTTGGAGACGTGTGCTGTTGTCCTACTGCTTTGTCGGATATCCACAGGATATGTTATAAATGTCAGACACGGGTCTATCGCTTAAAGGCATTGTGTTGCCAGAAAAACATGTTTTGTTTTTTTTAATTAAACATTTAGTGTGTGGGTGATTAAACATTGTTCAAATTTTTTTAATTTTTTTCACGAGTCAGGAAATATTATAAATTCATTCTAATTTATAATACTACCCATTTTTGGTCACTAGATGGAGCTATTCCCAAAATTGCAGCATTGCAACATTGGGTTAAAAGCCCTCGCTCTAGTGAGCTCTCAGCATCCCCCCCTCCTTTATCCTGGCTAGTGCCGGGATAAACGAGGGGTTTGAACGGTGTAACCTCCTACACTGTGTGTCGCCATTTTTTGAGCTAACACACAGTGTAGTAGGTTTACATACAGTAGTAAACACACACAAACACGAACATACATTGAAATCTCTTACCTGCTCCTGCCGCCGCGGCTCCCTCCGGCCCGTCCGCTCCGTTTGCTGCCGCTGGTCCAAGTGCACAAATCCGGAAGCCGCGACCGGAAGTAGTAATATTACTAAAGAAACTGGGGAGGGAACCTCCAGCTCACCTAACACACTCCAGTGTGTTTGTAGAGTAGCACTCGGATCCTCGTGTCGGCACACGGTGTAGTAGAAAAGGAAGGAAGGATAGGATCCAGCGCTGAGTTGAGTTTAAAATGGATTTTCTGTTCCAAGTTTAATGGCATCGGTTTAAAAGGAAGTCCAGTTGTATATGTCCTGAGTGTGTAAGAAAGTGGAGGTATTGTCCTCGGGGCCTACGCGTTTCGGACGACTGCCGCGTCCTTAAACTTGGCTGTAGCTACAGCCAAGTTTAAGGACGCGGCAGTCGTCCGAAACACGTAGGCCCCGAGGACAATACCTCCACTTTCTTACACACTCAGGACATATACAACTGGACTTCCTTTTAAACCGATGCCATTAAACTTGGAACAGAAAATCCATTTTAAACTCAACTCAGCGCTGGATCCTATCCTTCCTTCCTTTTCTAGTAATATTACTGTCCGGCCGCGACTTCCGGTCCACAGGAAAATGGCGCCGGACGGCGCCAATTTCGAATTGGACTGTGTGGGAGCGGCGCATGCGCAGTTCCCACACAGACGCCGTACACGGAAGTCAATGGGACGGGAGCCGTTCGCAGTCCCTATCTGACTGTGGCTGCCGTATTCCATGTCTGTATGTGTCGTTAATCGACACAGACAGAAATGGAACAAAAAATGGCAGCCCCCATAGGGAAGAAAAAGTGTAAAAATAAGAAAAAGTAAAACACAAACACACAAATGAATATAAACGTTTTTAATAAAGCACTAACATCTTTAACATATAAAAAAATAATTTGTGATGACACTGTTCCTTTAAAGGGATTGTCTACGACCGGACAACTGATGACCTATCCCCAGGATAGGTCATCAGTACATAATCGGTGCGGGTCCGACACCAGGACCCCGCAGTAGTTGGAGCCGGATGCAGATAGCTCCGACCAATGCATAGTGACCGTTTTGTAGAACTGCAGTTCTGCTCCTATTCAAGTCAATAGGAGCAGAGCTGCAGTTCTGTATATCGGCCGCTATGCAGTTGTTGGAGCCATCTTCTTCCAACTACTGCATACCGTTCAAAACATCCGGCAGCCGGGGTGGCGGATCGGTGCGGGACTGGGTGTAGGACCCGCACCGATCATATACTGATGACCTATCCTGGGGATAGGTCATCAGTTGTCTGGTCGTGGACAATCCTTTTAAGCGAATTCAGGGGGTCTGTCAAAGCTAAAATGATATAGTCAGCAAAAAGCCTGACAATATAAGTGTGCGTATAGGTGTGTACCCGAAGTCCTTTTATGTCTAAGTTGGATCTCTGCAGCCAGATGTTAGTTTAAAGTATATAGTAAAATCTGAGAATGTCTACATACACAACATTTGGGTTTTAGTGTTTTTGTAACGTATTTGGGTCAGTGTAGTTTTTATCAAAATGCAACATGATCTAGGTATGCTGTTTCTGGTGTTTTTCTCCATAGGGTACTCTACAGAACTTCAGAAAAAAAAGTTAAAGTACATGTACAAAATTGAAGTGTCACCAGAAATGCATGTAAAAAAAAAACACATAAAAAATACATTATTTTTTAAAACCGTTTAAAACGCCAGGCAAAAGCCCTTTTTGAAGGAGGCCTAAGATTTTTAGCCATAAACCTGAATTTTATGCATTTTTCACAAAAAGCTTTGAGGCATAATTGCACGAATGCGCTCATGATTGTAAAGTGCTGGGTGGCATTTTCAGAATGTGTTTTCTTTAAAAATATATAGATTTAATTCTTTTTTTTATAATTCAAATTTAATTTGTGTATATCAAAGTGTGAAAACTGTACAGAAACCCCCGATAGTGATAGGGTTAACTTAATATGACAATTAATTTTTTTCCCGTTGTGTTAGATGGTTAAAGGCTATGTACAATTTCGAAAAACATTTTTAAATAAAAATGTCTATCTGTTTGGTTCAACTTTCTAATTAGTTTTTATGAAAAATTATTTTTACTTTTTGAGATACAGCTGCTGTGTATTCTATATGCAGAGCAACTGTATCTAGCGCTGAGACCTGAATCCTGTCAGGGTTCAGTGAAAGTGGGTCCTGCGTTTCTCTGACACGCAGGATCCACTAGTAATCGGTCACATCTAATTCATGAACTTAGATGTGATCAGTAAAAGCTCGATCCTTTGGGTCAGAGACACACATGACCCACGGTCACTGAACCCGTCAGTGCTTCTGACCTGACGGATACAGGATTCAGCGCAAGATACAGCTGCTATATAGAATACACAGCAGCTATATCTCAAAAAGTAAAAATGATTTTTAATAAAAACTAATTAGAAAGTTGCACTAAACACACTGATACACATTTTATAATAATAATAATAATAATAATAAAAAAATCATTTTCGAAGATGTACATAGCCTTTAAGAAAGGATTTTATTTGGAGTAGGAATATTTATTTGCTTATGGTGTATGGCAATTTGTATTCTGCTTAGAGGAACTGCAAACTATATTGTTTGTTTTAGTAGATACTTGCATTCCCCATAAAATTACAATGCTGAAGCATCATTTCCTAGGATATGTTCACACGGCAGCGTCCGTAACGGCCGAAATTACGGGGCTGTTTTCAGGAGAAAACAGCCCCGTCATTTCAGCCGTAACGGCATGTGCAGGCGCTTGAACGCCGCGTCCATTACGGAGTCCATGGAAAACGGCTCCATTTACGTCTGAAGAAGTGACATGACACTTCTTTGTCGCGGGCGTCTATTTACGCGCCGTCTTTTGACAGCGACGCGTAAATATACGCCTCGTGTGAACAGACAAACGTCAGCCCATTGCTTTCAATGGGCAGATGTTTGTCAACGCTATCGAGGCTCATTTTCGGACGTAATTCGAGGCGTAAAACGCCCGAATTACGTTCGTAAATAAGCCGTGTGAACATACCCTTAGAACTCTGCATTGTACCATTCCTCTGTTATTCCTCTTAGAAATGTATTAATAAATGTATTAATAAATTAACAAATGGAAGTTACCATTCTCTTTGTCAATATGATGTATCCCTACAATGTCTGATACTGTCCAAAGATTCAAATAATAATTTTAGGATATTTTTAGTTAACCAGTTCTGGCCGGGCTATTTTGACCCTTCAAGACCAGACACCGTTTAGGTTTTGCAATGTTTTTTTCCGTTTACAATGCAGGTTTGGTTTTTTTTAAAATCATTTTTATCCGTATAGTTTTTGCTATTTTAGAATTTTTAGGCTTAAAGTTTCAAAATAACAGTAAAAAAAAAAGCTTTCTTTTAGCTATTTTTTTCTGGTAATAATATAGTTTTACCCTAAAACAGACCCTTTTATTTGTAAACGTTATTGTCTACTGTAAATTTTGATATATTACATGTCTTTACACATTTTTTTTGGGTGGGTATGTTATGTGTATTTATTATTACATTTTCTTTGCACTTTTTTTTTAGCGAAAGCTGCTTCTATCTTCTCCTCAGGGTCCCCGGCAGTCACTGACTGCCGGAGACCCGACATTCAGCTGCCCAATCGCTTGGGCAGCAAGCTAAAACCCGCACCTTAAATAGTCTATGGCACGGGTTTTAGGGACCCCGACCAACGGACGTATATACACAGCCGGCAGTCGGGAACCGGTTAAAGAGGTTTTCCGAACTTATAAAAACATACAGAAAAGTACGTATACGTGTCTGAATGGTCAGCAGATTTTGTTTTGATGCTGCCAGGGCTTGCTGTGGGCCGGATTACAATGTAAAGGACTATATTTCCCATGATTGATCTCAACGCTGACAGATATTGACAATATTTACAGCTGCCTGAATGACCCTCTATTACAATTTGTAAGGTAATGCTGTAATTACTCACGGTCTGCTACTGAGACACAGCTCTGCACTATCTGCTGCCCACCATGTGAAACACAATCTCTCCAGGGAAAGGGAGGTGGGGGGGGCAGGTAGTAGTGGAGCTAAGAGGCCTGTGATGTCCTGTACTACAGGGAGAGGAGGGATAACCTTGTGTTCAGTGTATGGAGGGTCACACAAGCAGGAGATAAATACCAGGAGCATGGTCATATGACTGCATGTGAGACTGGCTTACAGAGACTTTTCAGCTACAGACAGCATATTAGTAAGAAACTAATCTTACTGCAGGTAAACCATTTGCACACAATTTTTAAAATTTGGAAAATTCCTTTAAAACCACTTGCAAAGTTTTGTCATTTTTTAAAAATTTCAGAGGCATTGGAGCAATAAAAAAAATGGTTGCAAAAAAAGTTCATATCTTATAAGTTGTTTTTTACCATGTTTGATAACCATTCTTTCTTTTGTGTTGATGCAGGCAACAGTATGTTCTCGATGGGAAACTTTGGGTATTCACAGATGTATCCTCAAGGTAAATCAGTCATTTAAATGATATGTTTGCCTTTTAATAAACACTGTGTCGGTTCTAACATTTGATGCAGTAATTGTTTTCACCATGTTGGCCACCAGCTCCAAATATTGTTATATTTTTAGACAAAAACAAGACCTAGTGTATGATAAATCATGCTGAAAGCACAGTTTCTTGTTATGAGATAGTAAGCATGAATTCTTGAGAGACATTGCTTCTGTTTCTGTCCTGTAATTTCTTAACCTATCACCAAACCACTAATACACATTATTCTTATAGGCAAGCAATACGGTGATATTAGGCCCTTTTCACATTAGTGTCATGGCTTCTGTTCATAAAGCGGTCTTCCCAACTGAACCATTTATGGTATATCCACAAGATATGCCATAATTGTCTGATATATGCAGGTATGGAACCCGCATCTATCTTCACAACAAATCCTAATGATTTATAATGGGTCTGTTAGGTTTCTTTTTTTCTTTTCTTTTTTTTACGGCAGTCTATGCTATTGCTATTACAATTACATAACGGCATGCATATGGGCTTTACAGGTCAAATTGTCGCGGTAATCCTTGGTTAATGTCTGGTTAAGGGCTTTAATTTTCTTTAAAAATTTCCCTAGGTGTAGCTCTGTAGTGAACACCTTGCGACAATTTGAACGGAAAAGCCAATATGCACACCATTATGGTATGCTATGTGCACACCACTGGTGGCTGGATACCCTGAAGGCAGGATTGTTCTACCTGGAACAGGTATCTATGCGGTTGGGGATTAATTGTATCATCTTACTATTGGCCTGACATTACCCATGGGATTATCTTTTTTTCAAGGCACATCACATCTCTATATATGTAGTGCTAAAAACACATATTCTATGTGATGTAGAAGTAATTAATTCAAAGAAGGACATTTTCCAGTTCTCTATATGACCACTAATTCATTGCAATGAATGGTATACATGCACAAACCAAAGGGCTATGTGCAGAGTGCGTTACACAATTTTTGCCCTTTTCAAAGATGGCCACCGTTATCGTGATGTTGCTAGTAGACATGTGCAGTGATGTATATATTATGGAAGCACTAGAGGGCACCTCAAGCATACACAGTAATAGTTAGAGACTGCTGGATTATAACACGTTTGAGCATGCGCAGTTTTAAAGTGTAGACGCTGGAATATGGCGCTTTCTTTCAAAGCAGTATGGAAAGTTTGGATCTCTGAGTGAGTAACTAATTAACACATATGTTATTAGGATGTACTGATTAATTTATTATACATGTAAAGATGAAATGTATTGAGTGTATCATGTTTTTAACTTGGTATTTTGTTTTATTGCACTGAGCACTTTTTTTAAAAAGGGGATGTATTTGATATCTTACATTTTGTATTATATTCTTATCTGATACTGTTTTGTAATAATTGATACAGGCCCATGAAGGGGGCTGAAACGTATTACCAGGGGTGGTCATTTATTTGAGAAGCACGATTCTAACATTGCTCTTTTTTCTTTAGAGAAATCTGTCAATTTGACTATATCAAACAGTACAGCTTTTCAGATTGGAAACAATAATAGCTTAAGTGTTGGAGGGGAGTCAAATATGAAAAGTAATCAAGTCACTCAAGGCTTAAATTACGCACAGGATACATATGGCGAAGTTCTTGGTAAGTTTTATTTTTTATTGGTTACATAAATGCAACACATAAAACACCCATTATATTAACTGCAAGGATTAATAAGTGGCCTAAAGACCAGTGTATACAGTTAGGTCCAGAATTATTTGGACAGTGACAAGTTTTGGCATTTTAGCGGTTTACCAAAACATATTGAATATAGTTATATAATCAATATGGGCAAGTGCAGACTCTCAGCTTTGATTTGAGGGTATTCACATCGTAATTTGACGAAGGGTTTAGGAATTACAGCTCTTTAATATGTAGCTGCCTCTTTGTCAAGGGACCAAAGGTAATTGGACAATTATCTCAAAAGCTATTTAATGGGCTGCATGGGCTATTTTCTCGTTAATCCAGCATCAATTAAGCAGGTAAAAGGTCTGGAGTTGATTCCAGGTGTGGCATTTGCATTTGGAAGCTGTTGCTGTGAACCCACAACATGAGAAACAAGTGAAACAGACCATCGTTAGGCTAAAAAACATGAAGAAATCCATCAGAGGGATACACAAATGTTAGGAGTGGCCAAATCAACAGTTTAGTACATTCTTGAAAAAAAAGAGCGCACTGGTGATCTCGTGAACTCCAAAAGGCCTGGAGGTCCACGGAAGGCAACAGTGGTGGATGATCACAGAATCGTTTCCATACTGAAGAAAAACCCCTTCACAACATCTAAAGTGAAGAACACTCTCTGGGAAGTAAGTGTATCAGTATCTAAGTCTACAATAAAGAGAAGACTTCATGAGAGAAAATACAGAGGGTTTACCACATGGTGCAAACCATTAATCAGCCTCAAAAATAGAAAGGCCACATTAGACTTTGCCAAACAACATCTAAGAAGCCAGCCCAGTTCCGGAACAGCATTCCTTGGACAGATGAAACTAAGATCAACCTGTACCAGAATAATGGGAGGAAGAAAGTATGGAGAAGGCTTGGAACGGCTCATGATCCAAAAGCACACCACATCCTCTGTAAAATATGGTGGGGGCAGTGTGATGGCATTGGCACGCATGGCTGCCAAAGGTACTGGGTCACTAGTGGTTATTGATGATGTGACTGAAGACAGAAGCAGCCGGATGAATTCTGAAGTGTTCAGGGATATACTTTCTGCTCAGATTCAACCAAATGCAGCAAGGTTGATTGGACGTCGCTTCACAGCACAGATGGACAATGACCCAAAACATACTGCGAAAGCAACCCAGGAGTTTAAAGGGAAGGAGTCATGAATTATTATTTTTTTATCATATTGCTTTTAATATGATATTAAGATAAATGTTATTTATTTATATTCTCGTGATCTAGTTTTTACTTTGTTCTTATTTTTACTTCTCTATGGGGGCTGCCATTTTTTTTTCATCTCTGTATGTGTCGATTAAAGACACATACAGAGATGGAATACGGCACATACAACCCCATAGAGAATGCGAACGGAAGCCGTTCCATTCACTGCAGCGTACGCCGTCTGGGTGGGAACAGCAAAACGAAGCTCATGTGAACCGGAAACCACTGCCGGACAGTAAGATGACGACTTCCGGCCGCGGCTTGCGGCCATATGTTCAAGGAAGCGAAGGCGCAAGGAATAGGAGCGGAGGCGGCGGCAGGAGCAGGTAATTTATGTTCGTGTATGTGATGTGTGTATTATGTTCGTGTATGTTCGTGTGATACTATCTGCTGAGCACTGTATCTAATCCTCCTACACTGTGCAGTCGCTCAGAAAATGGCGGCACACAGTGTAGGAGGTTTGAAGATTCAAACCCCTCCTTCTCCTGGCACTAGCCAGAATAAGGGAGGGGGGATTGTGTGAAGACACTAGAGAGAGTGTGTCTACCCCAAATTTGCAGCATAAAGCAATGAGGTTGCTTTAACACATTGACCATGCTGCAGTTTTGGGAACTGCTCCCTCTAGTGGCCAGCACATGGAATTGTTATAAATTAGAATCTAATTTATAATATTTCCTGGCTTGTGAAAAAATTAAAAAAAATTAAAACAATGTGTAATCACTTAAATAATAATTGTTTAACAAAAAAAAAAAGATCAGATTGGGAGCCATTGATCCAAATATTAGATACCGGA
Source organism: Rhinoderma darwinii (assembly GCF_050947455.1). NCBI lineage: Eukaryota > Metazoa > Chordata > Amphibia > Anura > Rhinodermatidae > Rhinoderma > Rhinoderma darwinii. The sequence continues at coordinate 159,152,108 of NC_134691.1, read as the reverse complement.
CTATTCTATATCGTCCTAACAAACTTCACGAATATCTTACAAAAAAAATAAAAAATTCTGACCAAGTCAGACCAGAAAATCCAGCAATATGATTCATCAGCTTCCAGTCTCATGATGGTGTGATGTTTAATGTACAATGCCATCGAAAGTGAGCAATTTACCATGACTTAACCCGTTTTAGTGGACTGTAATCTGTTGGCCATGATTTTCATTAGCACTGTAAATTTCTGGAATTTCCCTAATTTGCCGAAACACACATGGAAAAAATTCTGAATTAAGGAATTTTGTTAATTTAACTAGTATAAAGCTCATGACAAAAGAATCTGTCACAATTTGGATAAAGTAGATGGAACATCTCTTATCATAAGGTTATTAAGCTTTCTTTGTATTTTTGCATTCAGGGAGCAATTCTTTATTGAATGACGACCAGATGCACCTTTTGAGAGACAATTTATCCCGGAAATGGAAAGAGTTTGCACGCAAAGTTGGCTTTCGCCAGCCTGAAATTGAAGAAATTGACCATGACTATGACCGGGATGGATTGAAGGAAAAAGTTTATCAGATGTTGCACAAATGGCAGATGAAAGAGGGGACAAAAAATGCCACAGTTGGAAAGGTTGCCACAGCGCTTTATTATATAAAAGATACAGACCTTCTCAACCAATTAATCATGTTGAACAAACAATAAAATTGCATATGATCTAACAGTCATGTGTGGAACGTCACATGGAACATCATGAGAGCGTTTTGTCATATAATCACAGAAGATGCTGGCTCCCATTACAGACAAGGCCATACAGACATGTCATATTGTGATAACCTTTTTTTAGCCCGTCAGTTTACATCTTCCTGTAATGCATATTTGGACACATGTCAGAATGTTTTTTTTAAATGATACATATGATTGAACCATCGCTAAACTAGGGAATAATCTTGGTTCTTCTTCCCATATGTTGCTGGCAAATATTTCTATTGTAATAAACAGAATGAAGCCAGTCCTGGGTTGATCCTTTCTTTTTCCACTTCTTGATATTATTTTAAAAAGAGTTTAATCAACAACGATCACAAAGACTGTTGTGTTTTGTATTCAAAAATATTTTTTTCTAAAATAAAAAAAATTCCCAAGAGATGTTTATGTTCTGTGGACATATTATAGAAGAGCTATTTTCTATGCAAATAATGACTGCTATCTCCACACAATAATGCTTTCCGTAATATTCTGTAAAGACAATGAAAATGAATTCCTTAGGTGGATTTACCTTTGTACCGAAAGTAAGGAAATAAGTAAAAAATAATTTGATATGTTATGTTTTCATTATATATATCTGCTCTGAGATAAATCTTCAATTTCTATGTCGCTGCTTTATCCATTCAACTGCTGTCCTCTTGCCATCCTGTTCATTGAAGCATGAAACATTCTTTGAGATTTATATTCCAACTGGTCCAAAATTGTTTTGCTGATGCAATGGTCAGGATATAATTATATAAAATGTTATGCGTGTCCATTTTAAAGGTAAATGCATTACAATATGTGGTGTTTCTTGATTGTCAGAAACCCCCTTTAAAGGATTCTTTATGTGGGGGTATCTTAAAAGGATTTTAAGAGGGGGCGTGACCGGATGTCGATGGAGTAGGACGCACGATCCGGAGCTCCTCTACTAACCACCCTTTTAGCAGCGGTTAATTTCGGATTTAGCCTCCCGATAAGCCCGCAAGATGGTGAAACGTGGTCCTAAGAAACCGGAGAATAAGCTGGCACCCTCCGGAGCGCCAACTCCCGGAACCCTGGAGGCATTCCTCCGTGCAGACGCGCAGACAGAGCAGGCGCCATTACTGGCACCCTCCTCGGACACAGCATCGCAGGCTTCATGGTGCCCGTCGGAAACCCTGGAGGGAGACCCGCATACAGAACCGCTCACAGGGCAAGTACAGACCCAGATACCGGAGCCACCTAGTTTGACAATTGCCGACCAGAGATATTACCAGAGGAAGGAGGGCAGCCACGTGGAGATCAGTCCGCCATCTTTGGATGCTTTAGTGCAACATGCAGAGACTCTGCCTATTTTCTCGGAAGGAGTCTTCCCAAAACACAAGAACCTACAGGTTAGTGACTTACCTCTTACCTTGGAAGATTTCCCACTTTTGCCCAGGGCTCTGAGACCTCCGAGAGATGAGACCCCCTCCCCCTCCTCCTCCTCCTCCTCGAAACGTCTTAGGGACAGGGGAAGGGAGGTATGTGAGACGGAGCGAGAAGCTTCCTCCATCTTAGTGCGTCCATCCTCATGTGACCGAACCCTAGATCTTCAGGCGGATCTCTCATCCTCAGACTCTGAGTACCCTGCACCTAAAAGGGCAGACTGGCATGCCATCCTAAGTCAGCTTCCTACCAGAGAGGATTTTAAAGTGCTTATAGCGGAGGTAAAAGATACCTGTAACGCCGCCATTGCAGCTGTAAGACAAGACATAAGATATGTAGCAAATAGAGTGGAAACGCTGGAAGATGACCACGACTCCACCCGCCAATATATTTCCCAGCTACAATCCACGGTAGTGGCCCAAAATACGGCTCTCAGTGATTACCATAACCACCTGGAAGACCTAGATAATCGGGGTAGACGCCACAACATCAGAGTAAGGGGTGTGCCTGAACCGAAACAAGACGAAAATGTGAAACAGATCCTGACTACCATTTTTAACAAAGTCATAGGTGCAGCCGCGGACCAACCTATTAAATTAGACAGAGCTCACAGAGCCTTACGACCTAAAGGAGCCAGCACCCTGCCACGAGATATAATTTGCTGTGTCACGGATTTTGAGTTGAAGGAAACCATAATGGCCAAGGCTAGAACCCAGCGAACCATTGAATATGGAAATGCTACAATTCAATTTTTGCCGGATCTCTCGTGGATAACCCTACATAAGCGGCGCCAACTGCGCCCGCTGCTCTCCATCCTGAAAGATGCTAATATCCTGTATCGATGGGGCTTCCCCTTTAGTCTTACAGCTAGAAAAGATGGACGCTCTGCAGTTTTACGGTCGCCTATAGATGTTCAGGACTTCTGCGCCACATTGGATATCTCTGCACCGAAGTTGCCCAGTTGGGATCTAGTCTTACCCCCTCCACCTCCTCCACCCATCTGGCATAAAGTCCTACAAAAAAAGAAACCTGATACACGGGAGAACCCTAGTGTTGACAGGGGTCGCAGATCTCCAATCCGGAGATAAAGGAAACTGTTGCGGGAGGCTATTACTCGAATATGCACTTCCTAGTGCACAAGCCGCATTGAATGTTTTCTTGATGCAGTTGTTATGTGTTAATTCTCTATCTTTTTTCTTTCTGTTCAAAAATTGTATTATACTCGAATGGGTGGGGGTGGAGGATTCTCAGGCCAAGTCACCAGATTTGGCTGATCTTCGAGGAAAGGATGCTAGGACGGGTCCTGGCTGTATCGACTTCTGGGGAAATGTATCCCCTAGGGAGACGAGTCACTTTCCTAGGGCATTATATGCACCTAGTGTTTTCATTGATTTTTATGCATAATACTCGGTTGAATTATTATGTCTCCATATGGAAAGCATTTTCCATTCACAGTCAATCGTATGACTTGATAACGTACCGGTGCTGTATATGTTTATGGCTAATATTTTATGTGTTTTTATGTCTATGTCTCCCCTATCCACCCCCTTCTTTCTCTGGTAGTGAAACATATATTAGGAGTTATCCTCGAGAACATGGCTCAAAAGAAAAAAAGAGGAACTGCGGTCTCTTGCCACCATACCATGGATACAGGTTGGGCCCCTTACAGGGGTTAATATTTGTGTTTGATCAACAGACATCAGATCTGTCATGGCGCGTATAGTTTCATTAAATGTTAAAGGCCTAAACTCTAATGTGAAACGGAGATTAGCGCTCAAAGAATTAAAGGATTTGAAAGCAGATATTGCTTTTCTCCAGGAAACGCACCATGACAGATCGGGCTCCTTTAAATTTGCGCAGTCCCACTTTCCTATGGTATACACGGCGACACAAAATAAGAAAAAAGCGGGAGTCGCGATTCTAGTATCTAGAGATTGCCCCCTGCAAGTTAATAAGTCCATTATGGACCCAATGGGGCGATATGTTATCCTGGTAGGGACATTGAGAGGAGTCCCACTCACGTTATGTAATATTTATGCACCAAATACCCTGCAGGTCCCTTTCCTAGAGAAAGTGTTTGCAAAACTCGCACGTCTTCCGCCTAACACTCTTTACATAGGGGGAGACTTTAACCTTCCAGTATCGGACATAAGGGATAGACAGTCCCTCACTGTACCCACACCACCAGCAAACTTACGCAGACATACCCTAGCCTTTCGTCGACTGATCCGTAAACATAATCTCCATGACCTGTGGAGGGTAACTAATCCTTCGGCTAAACAATACACTTTTTACTCCCACCCACACAACACTCATACAAGGATAGACCTCTTTTTAGGTAATGTTCCGGGATTACGCTCTACGTCCTCGACAGATATTGGCCCTATCACTTGGTCGGACCACGCACCGATCATACTTGACCTCAGTTCAGACTTGCGGACTACAAGACAATGCCACTGGAGACTAAACGAAAGGCTGATTAAAAATCTGATACACCGAGAGGCTCTTAAGAATCACATTGACACATATTTCATCCTTAACAAAAACTCGGTCCCTACGCTATCTACAATATGGGAAGCTCATAAAGCAGTTCTTCGGGGGCACTGTATCTCTATTTCTTCACGGATTAAGCGAGACACAAAACAACAGCAGAAAGATCTGACAGTGACACTTGCTTCCCTGGAGCGTAAAATGGCGATATCGCCTTCTACAGTTACTCTCCGTCGCATTATTGAGACGAGAGGAAAATTAAAAGATCTCTCCATAGCCAAAGTGGAACGGTTATTATTATATACTAAGCAGAAATATTACGAACGGGGAAACAAGGCACACTCACTATTAGCAGCACAGTTACGTACTAAACAATTAAATTCGACCCCAGCGGTACTTAAAAACTCACAAGGACAGTTACTCTTTGACCCTAAACAACAGGCTGACCTATTCCATCAATATTATACAAAGCTATATTCACTACCGTCCCAACTCCCTACAGATCCCACAACCCGAACCCAATGTCTCTTGGAATATTTAAAACCCAGCTCTCTACCTACTCTCACAGCATCAGACATTAATATGCTTAATGCACCCATTTCGTTAGAAGAAATGCAAGATACGATCAAGGAGCTCCCTAGCGGCAAATCACCAGGGCCTGATGGTTTCTCTTATCTTTATTACAAAATTTTTCAGGACTCACTAACTCCACACATGATAGATCTCTTTAACTCTTTCCTGATGGGGGAACAGATACCTCCCTCAATGCTCCACTCTTTTATTACGGTTATTCCCAAACCAGAAAAGGATCATACTGATTGCTCTAACTATAGACCGATATCGCTGCTGAACGCGGATTTAAAAATATTTACTAAGATTTTAGCCAATAGACTGAGCTCCCTACTACCTGGACTAGTCCACAAAGACCAGGTGGGATTTGTCATGCATAGACAGGCAGGGGATAATACTAGAAGAACTATAGACCTGATAGATGTGGTTAATCAAACAGAAACATCGGGCTTACTCCTGAGCTTAGATGCTGAGAAAGCTTTTGACCGATTAGATTGGTCCTTCCTCTTCGCCACCCTAGAGACAATAGGCATTTCTGGCCCTTTCCTCCAAGCGATACGAGCACTATACTCTTCTCCAAACGCGGCGGTGAAATTGCCACATGCTACATCCCAAACCTTTTCTATATTCAATGGTACCCGCCAGGGCTGCCCGCTCTCTCCCCTCCTTTTTGTGCTTTGCGTAGAGCCACTGGCTTCATATATCAGGAAAAATCCAGATATACAGGGTATCATGGTAAGAGACAGGGAATTTAAGATATCCCTCTTCGCGGATGATGTTCTCCTGACTCTACGCAATCCACAAATATCCCTGCCTAATCTGCACTTGGTTCTGAAGGAATATAGTCGATACTCAGGTTATAAAATTAACAACTCTAAAACAGAAGCCTTGCCGATCAATCTAGCCCCAGCGCTCATAACAACCCTGCAATCTTCCTTTAAATATACTTGGAAGACAGATACAATAAAATACTTGGGCACTCGGATCTCTAGCTCATATACCTCACTGTACAAACATAATTATGTCCCCTTCTTTGAGGATATAAGCAAACTCATAGCTAGATGGTCTGTCCTACCCCTGTCGTTTTTTGGCAGGATATCGGCGGTTAAAATGAATATCCTACCAAAATACTTATACCTTCTGGAAACCCTCCCGGTCCCTATACCACGAAAAGACATCTGCAGATTTCAAACAGCACTACTGAAATACATTTGGGCGGGTAAAAGACATAGAATCCCAGTATCAGTCATGCTTACATCGGTGGGGGCGGGTGGATTAGCGGTTCCAGACGTTTACCGGTACTATTTAGCGGTACATTTGAGAAGGATACCATGTTGGACCTCTCTAAGGGCATATAATAAATGGACTGAGATTGAGAAACTGTGGATAGCACCTACACACCCAAATGCATTATTATGGTCGGGGACGACGGACACTTTAGCGACCCCCCTCCTACACACAATGACATTCACTAGGAATATCTGGAGGTTATCGAAGGCGAAATATGCATTATCTTCCTTAAAGTCCCTAATGACACCTTTCCTATATAACCCCTCCCTACCAGAGAGCCTCACTACAAAGATGTCACAACCATGGTCGAGAGCAGGATTATTTTACTTTGCTGATATAGTAGACCCTTGTCAACGCACAATTCTACCGTTTTCAACGTTGCAAGCTAAATACAATTTGCCCAACAACTCATACTACAGTTACATTCAAATCACACACTTTGCTAGCTCTATACGAACAGAACAGGGTTTCTCTAAGCCCACAGCCTTTGAAAGGCTCTGCAAAACAACTGTTTCAACTAGAGGGTTAATATCGGAGATGTATGCTATTCTGGCAGACTCCCCCCTTCAAGAGCCAGCCAGACATAGATACATGGCCAGGTGGGAGGCATATTTGGGTAGGGAGTTACCCAGGTCGCTGTGGCAAATCATCTGGTCCCAGGCAGCGAAGTCATCTTTATGTGCGGCTTATAAGGAGAACCAGTATAAAATTTTAATGCATTGGTATCACACCCCGGAATTCCTCCATCGCATTTACCCGTTGGTATCGGATAGGTGCTGGAGATGCCACGGCGACGTGGGGACACTTCCTCATATTTTTTGGGACTGCAAACTAGTGCGACCCTTTTGGGGGGAAGTAGAAAATCTCATTCAAGAAGTATTTGGGAATAGACCTGCGAACCAAGCATTGACTTATCTTTTAAATGTGCCTCCGAAGGGTTGGGGGAAAGTTCAGTCCCGGTTACTTCTACATATACTGACAGCAGCGAAATGTCTTATTGCGGCCAATTGGAAACGTAAAACGCCTCCTACGCTAGAAGCCCTTTACAACAGAATAAAGGAGGTCAAGAGATTGGAATCATTGACGGCCTCACTGAATAATTGCGTAGACCGCTTTACAAGTGTGTGGAGGTTTTGGGACATGTACGATTCCTCTAGACCTCCATGAGAGAGAAAGACCACTGTTCTTAAAGTACATCCAGGTTTAATATAGAGATTAAGATATCTCCTAAAGCTACAACTCCTACCTTATCCCTTCCCTATCCTAATGTGTCTGTCGATTGTCGTGTTAATATTGTTGGAATTAATCTTTATTTTGTGTAGGCGAGAGATACAACTGTGAATTGAGGAACGAGTTAAAACTTCATATCCTTTATTTCATACTCAGAACAGACAATAACCTCTTTAATGTTTCTCGGATATATAAGCGGACAGAGGGCAATTTGCATATGGAATCCATATGCTACACTGGGGTAATAAGATGTTGACGTCTGTAAAAATGACCAATATACTATGCAAAATGTTGTCGCCTTTATCCGAATAAGATGTATCTACTTGTCTGAATTTACTACGGTTTGTATATTTATGTTATGATAAATGAAAATAAAAAACATACAATTAAAAAAAAAAAAAAAGGATTTTAAATGTTGCAATTGTTATTCAATATTATATCCCTTTGCATCCAAATCCGCCGCAGAATACACATGTAAAACAATCAGATTTTGCTGCAGATTCAATACAGTCAAATCTGGGACGTAAAGTTATACTACACATGAATCCACCCCTATCCTTTCCACCATCCAAAACATAATTCTAACCTCAAGACAATTGTGTTTTCAGGCTAAATGCCCTGAGCTAGTGACACAAATGACACCCTTGAACGGTTTTAAATTGTAGTGCCTATAGCTGACTTTCCCAACATTAGGGCTGTAAAATATCGACTACTGTGTTGTCTCTAGTACTTTGCCTACAGACAATCTAAACACAGAACTGCCACATGACAGTTCCCATAAAACCAATTAACCTCACATAGCAGTGCCCACAAAGTATTTACTGTTACACCAGTGTCCATACAAGTATGTCAGCCACAGCAGTTCCCATATAAATCTGCCAGTCAAAATGTCCATATAATACATGACGCTTATTTCTTCCACTGTCCTGTACTTCTCTCAACTCCCCTAACAGGAATTTACATGCAAGCGGCCAATCAGCTTCTCTGATCAGTAACTATCTCTTCCTGTTCCCATTTCTGCAATCACAGGTCGGCTCTGAAAAAGAGGTCAGGTAGAAAGGATCACAGATGTATTGAGTTTTGGGAAAGTTGCAGGAATCCAGGACTATCTCACTGTTTCCGGGATACTTGGGATAGTTATGGCTAGGCAAACTGCTCTTTTTATATAATATGTGAAAACATTATGACAAATAAATTTATTTTATTTAAAAATGTGTTTTCAATTTATTAGGAAAAAATAAAATGTCTTTTAAGTAGATGAAGTATTCAATTTTTACATGTGACTTAATGTATTCTGGATTCTATATATTAAGAAATACAGTATTTCAGGTCATTGTGCTATTTGCATGCACATTCTCTTAACCCCTTAACGCTCCAGGACATACTATTATGTCATGGTAAGTGCATCGTTCGCGCTCCATGACATAATAGAATGTCATGGATGAAACGCGTTCATGAGCTGTGATAGCTGCTGTTTCCGACAGCAGGCTATCACAGCTCAATGTGCAGGGACCGATCGCGGTGGTCCCCGCAGATTAACCCCTCAGAAGCCGCGTTCAATAGCGATCGCGGCTTCTTGGGGGTTAAACCGCCATCGACGGCCCGCTACATGATGGACTCCGGATACGCCATTGACGGAAGCCTAGTGGGTCCTGACAGAGTCAGGACCCACTATGCTTGCTGTCAGTGAGTAGCTGACAGTTCTAATACACTGCACTACGCATATATTGCAGTGTATTAGAATAGCGATCAGGGCCTCCTGCCCTCAAGTCCACTAGTGGGACAAAGTAAAAAAGTAAAAAAAAGTTGTGTAAAAATAAGAAAATAAAAGTTTTAAAAGTGATAAAAGTAAAAATCCCCCCTTTTCCCTTATCAGTCTTTATTATTAAAATAAACAAATAAACTATACATAATTGGTATCGCCACGTCCGTAACGGCCTGACCTACAAAATTATTTCGTTATTTATCCCGCACGGTGAACGCCATAAAAGAAAATAATAAACCGTACCAGAATGACAATTTTTTGGTCACTTCACCTCCTAAAAAATGGAATAAAAAGAGTTCAAAAAGTTGCATGTACCTAAAAATGGTCCTGATCGAAACTACAGTTCGTTACGCAAAAAACAAGTCCTTGCACGGCTTTCTTGATGGAAAAATAAAAAAGTTATGGCTCCTAGAATAAGGCAACACAAAAAGTAAATTATTTTTTACAAAAAGTATTTTATTGTGCAAACGCCATAAGACATAAAAAAAGATAAACATCTGGTATCGCCATAATCGTATCGCCCCGCAGAATAAAGTGAATATGTCATTTAAAGCGCACGGTGAACGCTGTAAAAAAATAGAATAAAAAAACAATAGTAGAATTTCTGTTTTTTAGTCACCACGCCTCTTAAAAATAGAATAAAAACTGATCAAAAAGTTGCATGCACCCCATGAAAACTGCAATGAATTCCTCAAGGGGTCTAGTTTCCAAAATGGGGTCACTTTTCGGGGGTTTCCACGGTTTTGGCACCACAAGACCTCTTCAAACCGGACAATGAAATGGAAGTCTCATAATCCTCTTGGTGCTCTTTTGCTTCGGAGGCCGGTACTTCAGTCCATTATCACACTAGGGCCACATGTGGGATATTTCTCTAAACTGCAGAATCTGGGCAATAAGTATTGAGTTGCGTTTCTCTGGTAAAACCTTCTGTTTTATAGAAACATTTTTAATAAAAAGGATTTTCTGACAAAAAAAAATATTTCAATTTCACCTCTACTTTGCTCTAAATTTCCGTGAAACACCTAAAGACTTCATAAACTTTCTAAATGCTGTTGTGAATACATTGAGGGGTCTAGTTTCTAAAATAGGGTGTTTGATAGGGGTTTCTAATATATGGGCCCCTCAAAGCAACTTCAGAACTGAACTGGAACCTAAAAAAAAATAAAAACGAGGCAATACTTCGCTTCTTACATTATACTGATAATGAGCCGTGCCCACCCCGAGATGACCCCAGTTTTGACCGTTTGTATAAACGGAGACCCCTATTAGACCGTTTCAGTGCCCAGTTTTCCCAAGCATACACCCCCGAGAAGTGTATTTCTATTGATGAGTCCTTGGTACATTTTAAAGGGAGGCTTCAATTTCGCCAGTACCTGCCGAGTAATTTAGGATATATGAAGGGAAGGACAGCAGTATTCAGCCCCCAGAATTCCCCCCCTTACTGGGAGTTAATGCAAAAATTGTGTGGGATTTGGTGCACCCACTGCTGGATCAGGGTTACCGCCTCTACCTGGATAATTTTTATACCAGCATCCCAATCTTCAACTGCCTCGCTTCCAGAAGTCCTGCGGCATGCGGCACTGCTAGAAGAAATCTGAGAGGCCTCCCTAAGACTCTGCAGGGCAAACACTCAGAAGGGGTGAGAGCAGGGCACAATCTAGCAGCAACATATTGTGTGTCACGTACAAGACAAGAGAGATGTCCCACCAGTACCCATGTACCTGTACGAGGTATCAGTACAGAGACCCCCAAACCAGACTGCATCCTGGACTACAATAGGTAAATGGGAGGGGTGGACTTGTCAGATCAAGTCCTGAAGCCCTACAGCGCAATGCGGTATGGTATAAGAAGCTGGCCGTGCACATCATACAGATGGCATTGTACAATGCGTACGTGCTACGTCGATGTACAAGCCAGAGGGGAACTTTCCTGGAATTTCAAGAAGTGGTTATCAAGAAACTAATCTTTAGGGACCAAGAAGGGGGGGCACCTAGTACTTCTGGAAGCGGGGCCACACGCATCGTACCAGGGCAACACTTTCCAGGAGAAGTTCCCCAAACTGGCAAGAAGGGAAAAAGTCAAAAGAGGTGCAAAGTCTGCTATAAGAGGGGGATAAGGGAGGACACAATATATCAATGTGACACGTGTCCCGAATAATCAGAGCCCTGTATGAAAGAGTGTTTTAAAATTTATCATACATCCCTTGATTTTTAATCTACCCCAGTTTTACTTACCCTGATGCACTACGCACAGCTTATCACCCTCGTCTTTCCCTTCTGAGCCTTGCTGCGTGCCCAGGCAGCTGTTAACAGCCACATTGAGGGTATTGCCATACCCAGGAGAACCCACATTACAGTTTATGGGGTGTATGTCTCTGGTCAAAATGCTTACGACACCTCTAGATGAATGCCTTAAGGGGTGTCGTTTTTAAAATGGGGTCACTTCTTGGGGGTTTCAACTGTACTGGTACCTCAGGGGCTTCTGCATACATGACTTAGCACCAGAAAATCCCCAGTAGGCAAAATGGTGGTCCTTTCCTTTTGAGCCCCCCCATGGGCCCAAACTGCAGTTTATCACCACAACTGGGGTATTGTCGCACTCAGGACAAATTGGGCAAGAAAATTGGCTATTTTATTCCTTGTGAAAATTTGAAATTTTTTGCCAAAACGACATCTCATTGGGAAAAATTACATTCACAGCCCAATTCAAATAAATTCTGTGAAAAAACTGTGGGGTCTAAATTGTCACAACACTCATAAATGAATTCCTTGAGGGGTGTAGTTTCCAAAATGGGGTCCCTTCTGGTGGGTTTCCATTGCTTTGATACCTCTGGGGCTCTGCAAATGCGACATGGCACCCGAAAACCAATCCAGCAAAATCTGGACTCCATAGAACAAATAGCCCTCCCATGGGCCCAAATGGCAGTTTATCACCACAAATGGGGTATTGCCGCACTCAGGACAAATTGGGCAACAAAATGGGGTATTTTATTCCTTGTGAAAATAAGAATTTTTTAGCTAAAATGACATATTATTGGAAAAAATTACATTTTTTTTAATTCACAGCCCAATTCAAATAAATTCTGTGTAAAAACTGTGGGGTCTAAATGGTCACAACACCCATAAATGAATTCCTTGAGGTGTGTAGTTTGCAAAATGGGGTCACTTTTGGGGGATTCCTAATGTTTTGGCACCTCAACACCTCTTCAAACCTGGCATGCTGCCTAAAATATATTCTAATAAAAAAAGAGGCCTCAAAATGCACTAGGTGCTTCTTTGCTTCTGGGGCTTGTGTTTTAGTCCACGACCGCACTAGAGCCACATGTGGGACATTTCTAAAAACTGCAGAATCTGGGCAATACATATTTAGTAGTGTTTCTCTGGTAAAACCTTCTGTGTTACAGAAAAAAATGGAATAAAATTGAAATTCAGCAAGAAAAATGAAATTTGCAAATCCACTTTGATTTAATTCCTGTGAAATGCATAAAGGATTAAAAAAAAATCTAAATGCTGTTTTGAATACTTTGAGGGGTCTAGTTTTTAAAATGGGGTGTTTTATGGGGGTTTCTAATACATAGGCCCCTCAAAGCCACTTCAGAACTGAACAGATACCTTAAAAAAAAAAAGGCTTTTGAAATTTTCTTAAAAATATGAGAAATTGCTGTTTATGTTCTAAGCCTTGTAACGTCCAAGAAAAATAAAAGAATGCTCAAAAAACGATGCCAATCTAAAGTAGACATATGGGAAATGTGAACTAGTCACTATTTTGGGTGGTATAACCATCTGTTTTACAAAGATGCATTTAAATTCCGAAAAATGCTATTTTTTTCAAAATTTTCTCTAGATTTTGCAATTTTTCACAAATAAACACTGAATATATCGACCAAATTTTACCACTAACATGAAGCCCAATGTCTCACGAGAAAACATTCACAGAATCGCTTGGATAGGTTTAAGCATTCCGACGTTATTACCACATAAAGTGAAATATGTCAGATTTGAAAAATGGGCTCTGAGCCTTAAGGCCAAAACTAGGCTGCGTCCTTAAGGGGTTAAAAAGATTTTTGTACCTGTTAAGTTGGTTCTAGGGTGCCCTCTCAACACCAAGGCTTTGTACACAAGTTTGTAGTTAATGTTAGACAATTCAGCAATAAACGTAAGCTTATTTTTCTTTATTTGAAATATGCAGCATTGGCGGTATTGGGTCTGTATTTTCCTCACTGAAGTCAATGGCACCTAAAATGAATAATGTTTCGATCCATGATTACCTATTTGAACTATGTATCCGTTGGGGGAAAAAAAGCTATTAAAAGTAATTAAAGGAAGGATGGGAATAGTAATGAAGAAAAATGTCACTGTCCGCAGGTTTCTATACATGATAAAATAAACAATGTTGCTACTGGTTGAGACAGGAATATCTGGGTATCAGAGAGTAAAGGGACCCCAAATACATGGCTCATATACATATTTAAAGCGGAGCTGTCACTAGGTCATATAAGTTGAACTGGGTAACTGACCCGAATAGTGCTGTCTCCTTGATTCCAGTGCCGATTTTTTTTTTCTGGACCCCCTCTGTTCCAGAGATATGGCCCACAGTTGTGGGTGCTCTCTATATGCTAATTTTCTGTAGTTCGCCAACAGAGCATGAGCTACCCTCAAGCTGCCTCACGCTGATTGGTCAGTATCTAAGGTAGGGACGCTAATTCTATCCCTTTAGCGAACTACAGAAAATTAGTTTATAGGGAGCCAAAACAACAGTGGGCCATATCTCTGGAATGGGGGCCCAGGAAAATAAACAGCACTGGAATCGGAGACCGTGCTATTTAGGTCAGTTATCCAGTTCTTTGACACATCATAGTAGCTGACAGTGGAAGGGACAACAACTAGTCACTGGTCTGCTAACATGCCTGTGCATGAAGGGTAGGCTACATTTTACTTTATGCTACATACTCTGTCACCCAAATGCTGCCATTGAATGTTCCTTTATCATTAAATGAGCCTACTTTTAAAGTGAAAAACAAAAATTGCCAGAGGGCAAGAAGAAACTTTTTTTCCTCACTACTTAAATACTAAGTTAAATAAAACTTAACTTTTATTAGAGACGCTACGGCCAGTAATTGATTCAAAATAAATTTCAGTCCCTAGACTAGTGAATAGATAGTTATTATATATGTAATAGATATAGTATTGGTGGTTCTGCTGGTTGCAGTGGTACAACACTCAGTACTCTGTGCAGAGATGTTTTTAACTGTGGCTGCAGTCTGCTGTAGGGTTAGAACTTAGTGCTAGGAATGTCACATTGGGATTAAAATCATAGCATGTAGCCCCCTATGATCTTTCTGAACCAATCATCCAAACAATGTTAAAAGGCAAGAAACCTCAATCGCCCAAGGTCTACCACCGTACATAGCCTATATCCATGGGTGTGAACAGAAAAAGTTCTGTCGCATGGTATGTTCCTCACCTAGAATTCTCTCCTTCCTGCAGTCGGGTCTGGATCAAGGCCTTTGCTTAGCTTAGTTTCTCTTCTTCCCTCTGCACTTTCTATCCTTTTTCAGTGAATATTGGCCTTCCCTTTTCTAGGTATAGTCCTTCTTGCAGGGTGTGGTTTTACAATGTTATTCCTCCCTTTAGACTCAGCCCTGGGGTCTTAACCTGTGGGCGCTTCATGTTTCCTCTTTGAGCCCTTTCAGAGCATTTTGCTACATTTTCTTTCACTGAAGGCTGTTTTCTTGTGGCCATCACCCCCATCAGACAGGTATCAGAACTGGCTGCTCTATCTTGTAAGTGACCCTTCCTAGTCATCCATGGGAATATGATGGTTTTCTGTCCCTTTCTGTCTTTTCTCCCGAAAGTGGCTTCTGTCGTTCAATTCAATAAGTGTGAAGACGAAAAAAGGGATCCGCTGAAGTTGCTTCTTCAAATTAAAGAACTCTGCTGGAGCACCAATGTCCTTTCAGTAAAATCTTTTCTATTTTGCTTTTTGACAGTTTAACACATTTCAGAGTAGGATCTGCTCCTTCCTCAGACACCTGACTGACCAGTACCAGAACCGTTCCATTGGGATTGATCCATGGCGGCATCTTCCTATTTTCTGAAAAGCGATACGCAAGCAGCATTGTTGTGTGTGGAGCACAACAACACCACAAGGCACACGCTCACGCTTTGCTAATACTGTCCGGTTTTATCGCATTTAATGCCCTATGTAGCACTCTCCATTTTATTAATTAATTTCCATCGTCCTCTGCTCCTTCCGATCCAACCCGAGGGAGCGTGCCCTGCAGTGTCTGGATGAGGTAAGAGCAGGCTGCATCTGTCTGGCTGCGCCTCTCTTTGTTTTTCCTTAAAGAGGCTCTGTCACCAGATTATAAGTGCCCTATCTCCTACATCAGGGGTCTCAAGCACGTGGCCCGCGGGCCGCATGCGGCCCTGAGGCTGTCATATGCGGCATGCGGGACACAGCGGCTAGTACAGGCTCTGCTCTGGGACTCTGTGGAATTCCCTGACATCGCTGCCATATATGGACAGTGTTGTCAGGGTTTTCCCCAGAGCCGGAGTCCCGGGCAGAGCGCTAGTATAGGCTCTGCTCCGGGACTCTGTGGAATTCCCTGACATCGCTGTCCATATATGGACAGTGTTGTCGGGGTCTTCCCCAGAGCGGAGTCCCGGACAGAGCACTAGTATAGGCTCCGCTCCGGGACTCTGTGGAATCCCCCTGACATCGCTGTCCATATATGGACACGCAATGTCTGGGGCTTTTCCAGAGCCGGTGTCCCAGGCAGAGTGCTAGTATAGGCTCTGCTCCGGGACTCTGTGGAATTTCCTGACATCACTGTCCATATATGGACAGTGTTGTCAGGGTCTTCCCCAGAGCGGAGTCCCGGGCAGAGCGCTAGTATAGGCTCTGCTCCGGGACTCTGTGGAATCCCCTGACATCGCAATCCACATATGGACAGCAATGTCTAGGGCTTCCCCAGAGCTTGACAGTGATGTCGGGAGCACAGCTGGAGTCCCAGTAGGAACACTACTAGTGCTCTGCCCAGGACTCCAGCTCTGGAGTTGCCCCTGACATCTCTGGCCATATATGTATAGACAGTGATGTCAGTGACTCCTCCAGCAGAGGAATCCCCGACCAAAGCATCGGCAATGCTCTGGCTGGGGATTCCACTCCTAGAGGGAGCCCCAATGGAGCTATCTACTGGAGGGGGGGGGGGGGGTGTGGCAGCATCTACAGAGGGCACTGTGGCAGCATCTGCAGTGGGCACTGTGACAGCATCTACAGAGGGCACTGTGACAGCATCTACAGAGGGCACTGTGGCAGTATCTACAGAGGGCACTGTGGAATTATCTACAAAGGCCACTGCAATTATATACAGAGGGCACTGTGGCATTATCTACGGGTGGGTGTGTGGCAGTATCTACAGAGGACATTGTGGCATTATCTAGGGTATGTGGCATTATCTACAGAGGGTACTGTAGCATTTTCTACAGAGGGTACTGTGGCATTATCTACAGAGTGCACTGTGGCAGTATCAACAGGGGGTACTGTGGCATTATCTAAAGAGGGCTCTATGGCACTATTTAAAAAGGGGCTGCCTAATCTTGACATTTGTGTGTCTGCCAAACGCTGCCAATTGAGACGCCGGACTGCATTTAGCGACACTTAAACTGGAAAACTGGATTGTTAAAATAAGCATGTGGAGTAAACGCGCAAATTTCCGTTAAGTTTAAACCTAGCGCTATTATTATAGTAATGTAGTATTGTTATAGTAATGTAGTATTATTATAGTAGTTCAAATAACTAATTGATTAACAATAATTTTGTATTGTATCAAATTTGAAAGTAATGCGGCCCGTCAACTTCAGATTTTTTCTATATGTAGCCCACTTACCCGGCCGAGTTTGAGACCCCTGTCCTACATTATCTGATTCACGCTCTAATGTAGATAACAATAGTGGCTTTTATTTTGGAAAAACAATCATTTTTTATCAAGTTATGAACAATTTCAGATTTATGCTAATTAGTTTATTAATGCCCAACTGGGCGTTTTTAACTTTTGACCAAGTGGGCGTTGTAAAGAGAAGTGTATGACACTGACCAATCAGCGTCATACACTTCTCTCCATTCATGTCCATTTGTACTCAGCACAGCGTGATCTCGCGAGATCACGCTGTGCTGTCCCATACACCCACATTAACTTTACTGAAGTGTCTTGAGGGAATAGACATTGCCTCCAGCCAGGACGCGATGTATATTTAGACTCCAGACACTTCGGTAAAGTTTCTTCGTGATCTCGCGAGTACAAATGGACATGAATGGAGAGAAGTGTATGACGCTGATTGGTCAGCATCATACACTTCTCTTTATAATGCTCTCTTGGTCAAAAGTTGAAAACGCCCAGTTGGGCATTAATTATCATAAATCTAAAATTGTTCATAACTTGATAAAAAATGATCGTTTTTCAAAATAAAAGCCTGTTGTTATCTACATTACTTGAGTATAAAAGACCACCAATTTTGAAACAAAAGGTATTTTTATTTTGTTTTTAATTCCAGTGGCAGAGTGCGACCTTTCGGTCTATGCGTCCTTCATCAGGCACTTAGCCGTGCTGGGAAACTGTATAGACGAGCGCTAGTGGTGCTGATAGCGGCTGGCCAGGAATAAAGCTCCTTACTCACCGTAAAATCCCTTTCTCGTTGAATTAATTGAGGGACACCAATCCTGCCCTGTTATTTTCCAGGCCCAGGAACATGGTTCTGGCTGTTTGTTGTTTTTTCTACTGGGTCCATGGATATGTTGTTGGGTTCTTTTCCTTCTACTGCTTCTGTACAAACTAAATAAGCCAGTGTCTGTGGGAAGAGTATGGCCTGCCTGGGCGGAACCAACACCTTTTCCTATAGTGTCAACCTCCTAGTGGCAAGGGCCTATACCCATGTTGCTGTATCCTCCAATGAATTTAACGAGAAAGGGATTTTACGGTGAGTACGGAAATCCATTTTTTGTGTGTAAAACTATAATGGAAAAGTGTGTAATACTAGTGTAGCATGTGGCTGCAAAATTTAAGAAATCGGAAATGGAAATGAAACAATACAGGTATCAACGAAAGAAATGGGTAGGAAAAAAATGAAAGTGATGCGCCTACAGTTCTGCCACATTTTGGGAAATGAGCATAAGGAGGACTGTAGAGTGGGAGCCCACATTTGCTGCAGCCACGTCATGCTCTCATACAAATAAATGTAGGTATTTTATACTGAAAAGCCACGCACATACACACGACTGGAGCAAAATAGATCCCTTGTAAATTATAGGTATCCCCATAGAGAAAGTCTAATAACCACCCAAGCCCCTACCACTCCACTACCACTCTCTGAATCTCCTCTTTTTCTGGAGGTTTCTTGGCAACCTGGGAGCGTTGGCAAGTATGCAAATATAGGGTTAATATTGCACTTATGGCTGTTCTAGGTGCTGTGAACATTGGGTGGGGGGCTTTCTGCCTCTTGTGGGTGCACTGTGGCTTGCTCTCTTATGAGGGGAACTCAAAAAAGAGCAAGTGAAAAATTGCTACAGTATTCATGAGTGTATCTATGAAATTATATATTTATTTTTGGAGGATGTTTATAATGTGTATTCTCTTATGTGCTCACACTAGTTCTATTATTATTATTATTAGATGTGGCAGACCGTTTCCTGGATCAGATATATTTCGGAGAAGAGTGTATAGCAGCGAGGTGCCTGTAGGGGGCAGTGTATAGTAACTGACATGCGCTGTAATGTGGATTACGCTTTAGGTTTTGGTCCATCTCATGACGAGCCACAGCCAGCGGCAAGCTGCGTATAGGAGGCTGTTGCTGAGCTGATATGGCGCTGTGCTGTGCAGGCGCTACGCTGGTCTCGTCTGCACGGCTCCTGCGCGGTGTAGTGGGGGCATCGCAGCTTGGCAGACCTGCACTATTCTACTGGTAAAGGCGTTTGTACAGGCGTTAACCCTTCATGTGCACGTGTAATATTGTCGCACTGTTTGTTTTGTCTATAAACAGACGTTTCACTTTAGAAGACGCAAAATGTAACTTATATGAGGGTGTTATTGACACTAGGAAACAACTTTCTCCTACAAGTAGATCTGATGGGCTTTCAAGTTTACGCAGGCTGGTAGTATTTTTACAGAACAATGCCCCTCTAAGACGCTTTGTTTAAAGTGGTGCTCCACCTGTTTTAGTTTGGGTTTTTTTCTGACAAGTTTGGGGTAAAGGGTGTAAACAACTGTTGACTTATATTAGCCAGATGTGTGTGTATATGTATCGTGCACGCTATGGAATCAGTCTCATGCGTATTCATGGGCTGGTGGCTCAAGCTCCATCATTGAAATAAGTGCATTGTAAAAGGGTTCTCAAAACTCTCATACTGAGCCAGTAATGCCCTATGTGTGCGCCTGGGTGATGTGTACAGAACCCACCACTGGCAGCACCGCACAGTACACGAGTTAAAAGAAAGGAGAAACACGTCCCGCCCCCCCACCCCCACCATTCCCTCATCGAAGCCAGTGTGTCCGTAGCCCCCCCCATCATAATAAAAACCTATACATACATACACACACACACGTTGCACTAAATCATTTTCATGTTATTGCAAATGAGATATGCTCCTTGGTTAAAATAACTTTTTAAAAATGATGAAGTACCGGTATTTTAACTTTATTAAAAAATATTTACTTTGGTGGACTGTCTCACATAGTCCTATGGAATGAAATCCCCTAACATGGTGCGGGCATAGCCTTTGGCTGTGTTCATATCATGAACATTTTAGCCTATGTTTAACGTATATGCTGGGAAAAGCTCCTGACACGTACGTTAAACGTAAGCGGTATAGATTCTTTAAATGTGGCATCCGTCACTACAGAGATTTGACTGAGGTTAAACATACACGTTATGATCTCTCATGACCTTCTTCATGACATATATGTTAAACAGATACCATTATAGTCCATGGCCAATATTAGGCATTCTTCTAACGCATACGACGCTCCTAGACTATAATGTTATCAGTTTACCATATTGAAAAATTAGTCTATTATAATATTTCATCCTCCAAAAAAAAAAAAAAAAGGTGTACTGGCGTATAAGCTAATGGAGCTCTATGGACACATTTAGCGCGTACATTGGTTTCTCAACGTACACGTTAAACGTAGGGCCAAAACATAATGTACACAGAGACTAGGGATGTTTTAAGAGTATCTCCAATGATGAAAGAACTGCATCTCCCGCCGAAATGTTTATATTGACAGAGATGCGGGCTGGTGGTCCGCATGTCTAAGGCAAAGTTATGGCTGCAAGAAGCCTTTCACCAGCTCCGAGACCACCCGCTTCTCCAGGATGCGTCTCTTACCACCATTTTACTTAATTGAAGGTACAATCTAAGTCAGGGCACAGCAGTAAGATAGGACTTTTATTTCCTCAATCCTTTGCCTGCTACCAGATATTAAATCTATAAATGTTTTTTTTATTTTTTTAGCACGGCGATTACATCTGGAAGAATGGAAGTTAATGGTGCCAATCTGCATTATCAGCGCACCGGATGTGGAGATCATGTGCTTCTATTACTTCCTGGTGCTCTAGGTGTGAATTTAACATAGACATGATAGTGTGGCTTCATGTGTGCCAGGTAAATGGTAATAGTCCCTGTACTAGGTGCAGCACTGATTGACTTCTCCATGGTAAGTAGGGTAGAAGCATACATTTAGCATCGAGCTCGGTGGATCGGGATCATGTACACTATGACCTTCTAGAGCGAAGATTTTCAGTAATCAACTGTGTGCCATAACCTACGTAGAGAAAAAAGGATCTACTACAGGGAGGGCAAGTTTAATCCTAACAACCAGCATAACCGAGCGCACGTTAGACAGCATATTTGCTACTGTCCCATTCATCTGATGGGGCTTGCAGAATTCCATACCCATGATGAAGAAATCATTCAGATGTATGAAACTAATTTTCAGTCGCAGAAACCCCTCCCTCTGTCAAGCTATTGACCGAGGCACATAGGGGGTTAAACGGCCAGGGTGTGAATATAACAATCAGCCCGCTAGGAGACCAGATTCCGTGGTCACTTAAGACAGGAAGTGTTGTCATTTGATTCACAGATCCAGGCAGGATGACCTCATCTTGAGCAGAAGGGGCATCACACGGGAAAATGTCTACAATCATACTACATGTCATAGCCTTGGGCTTTATGTGCACTTTATTTCAGAGAACAAGAACAATGGGTTCCTAGACACTCACTAGTGGATGTTTTCAGTGAGTCAAAAAGGACACTATCAAAACTGCTTCACAAATAAATCCATTCAATACTATGGAAGGATTTCTAGATAAAGCATTTTAAATGGTCCTATGGAAGCGAAGGAGGTCAATATCATAAACTGAATTATAGGATGCAAACCCCTAAAAAGTGGAAAAGAATGAAAGTAAAGAGATTTCCCCACAAGAGATTTATATGGCAAATATGTCTGATCAGTAGGAGTCCAACTTCTCGATTGTTTGTGAACTCTCAGAGTTTACTGTGCATGCTGGGCCACTTCTCTGCAGGGACTTGGCACATCTGCGGGTGTCTGTCTGAGGGATGGATATGCCATAAAAGTCCTTCATGAAAAACCCTTAAAGCATTAAAGACTAGATATAATTGCCACTGTCCCACTTATATGGGGGCTTTGCCCCGGGTGACTGGTTAGGATTTGCTACATGAATTACTTCTTATATAACCGCTACTTCTTAGTGTTTATCCAGCTTTTCTGTGTTACTAGGGAGCAGTCAAACTGACTTTGGACCACAACTTAAATTTCTTAATAAAGACATTTTCACTATCATTGGGTGGGACCCACGAGGATATGGACTCTCTATCCCACCAGCTCGAGACTATCCTGCAGACTTTTTTTCAAGGGATGCAAAAGACGCTGTCGATTTGATGCAGGTAAATTCATACAAATTGTATTAAATACTGTACATAAACTGATTTAGATTTCTTGTCTAGCTGACGTGTGTTAATGCATTAGGTATGTGAGGAAGATGAATTGGCAGACGTCTCAGATTAAGAATCCATATCATTCAAAGTATTTTTACCTTTAAGCAAGATAACTTGCTAAGGCTCCATGCACACGACTGTATTTATGTCCACCCGTAAATACTGGCGTAAATACGGGTCCTTGGTCACACGTATTCGACCCGTATTGCACCAGTATTTACGGACCCGTGCCCGTAAATACGGGTCCGGTGTCACCCATATTCCACCCGTATTTACGGGCACGTTTTTGGCTGCAAAATTGCACTGCACTAATCGGCAGCCCCTTCTCTCTATCAGTGCAGGATAGAGAGCAGGGACAGCCCTTTCTGTAATAAAAGTAAAAGAAATTCATACTTACCCGGCCGTTGTCTTGGTGGCACATCCCTCTCTTGACATCCAGTCCGACCTCCCTGGATGACGCGGCAGTCCATGTGACCGCTGCAGCAGTCACATGGGCTGTAACGTCATCCCAGGAGGTCGGACTGGAGGAAGAAGCAAGGAGTTCTGAGCAAGTATGAACGTCTTTTTTTTTTTTTTACAGCTTTATCTATATTGTGATCGGTAGCCACTGTCCAGGGTGCTGAAACAGTTACTGCCGATCGTTTAACTCTTTCAGCACCCTGGACAGTGACTATTTACTGATGTCGCCTAGCAACGCTCCCGTAATTACGGGTGCACACACGTAGTCACCCGTAATTACGCAAGCCCCATAGACTTCTATGGGCCTCCCCGTGCCGTAATTACGGCCTGAAATAGGACATGTTCTATATTTTTCAACGGCACGGGCACCTTCCCGTAAGCATACGGGGAGGTACCCGTGGCCAATAGAAGTCTATGGGCCCGTAATTACGGGAGTTTTTACGGTCGTGTGCATGGGGCCTTAGCCATTGAAATTACTTTGTACTGTCCTAATTCTAGACTGATTAAAAGTAGACGAGACGGGCAGAAGATGCCCCAAATTCATCACTGTGGTACATGCTGTGTGATGGATTTGAGATTTTGCTAGAGAATCCTTTCTAGGTTGGCTCACTTTATACCATTGTGTTGTCCCAAAATAATAGCGCACGCCATTAATAAATCTGTTGCATTTTAAGAATACACTTAGCCACGCCCATTTTTCTAGACTCCTTAGTGAGGTGTAAAGTATTTATAACACTTAAAGGGGTTATCCGGGGAACAAAATTGCATTGCAATAATATATTTATGTGAAACTAACATAACCTATTGGTACATTCCGGAAGAATTCTTGCCAGCGTACACATGTAAAGTGTATACTATAAACTATGTGGGGACAAGAACATATTCAAACCAAGTATATCTTGGTGCATTGACCCACAATACTTGGTACATAACCTACAGACTGTGATAGAAAAATAAAAATGTTATTAGAAATACCAACAATAAAAAATGAGCCATGCAAAGAGACGTCTGTTAATGCAGAGAGCTTCGTCCGAAGGTATTCCGCCGAAACGCTCGTCGGGTCTCACGTCTCTCTCTCTGCAGAGTGAACAACATGGGTATGTTTTTTTTTCACCTTCTTTATGCAGCTCTGTTCAGGCCCTTTAGTCATTCATGATTCTACTCGACTGTTACTTAAGTATTATACTTGCATCCTCATATATTGCTTTACCCCTTTATTGGGGTTTCACATGGCCTTCCAGATACACTCATATTTTATGTGTATTTTTCTGCATATTTCATGCCCTTTTTCTTGTATCGTTGCTTGTACATGCTCTCTGCATTGACAGACATCTCATTCATGCTTTGCATGACTCATTTTTTATTGGTATTTCTAATAAAATTTGTATTTTTCTCTTACATATTTGTTGTGTTAATTGTACCCCGCATTCTGTAGGTTATGTATTATGTGAAACTAAGTAACTTATATACTTCAATAAAAAATTCTGTACTAAATGGTGCAGTTCAAGCCTCATGAATTATTCAGGAAGTGCTGGAGCTTTTCTAATAATGATAACGCTCCGACACGGCCCCATGTGACTGAGCTCTTGCTTCATGTGCTGTTCGTGAACATGACCGCAAGAGGCTGTCACATTGCCTATTGCTTGAGTCCCGAGCAGAGCATCAGCTAGCGTTTTGCTCGGGACTCCAGCACTGCTTCCTACGTCCATATTTGGTCAGGGGTTTCCTATCGCTGGAGTCCCCGAGTAAAGCATCAGCTGATGCTCTGCCTGGGGACTCCACAACTTCTGCCGACGTCACTGTCCATATTTTAAAACGGACAGGCATCTGCTAGGCCATGCCTCTGGCATGACCTAGCAGGCATTCACTACATGCAGACCTGGGGGCCTTTATTAGGCCCCCGGCTGCCATCGGAGACACAGACACTCGGCGATCTTATCGCCAGGTGTCGGGTTGAGAGGGAGCTCCCTTCCTCCCTCTCTCCAAAACCACTCAGATGCGGGACTCGGTATTGAGCGCCGCATCTGAGGGGTTGAACAGGTGAGATCGATACTAATATCGATCTCACTCGTTCGAGCAGGGATGCCCCGTCTTTATTTATTCTGATGCAGCGCCGTGAATAGGCTATTGCATCAGAATAAAGACCGCCGTGAAAAGGCGTATCGGCAGTCATTATGGGGTTAAAGTGTAGCTAAACGTTTAACAAACTTCTCATATGTCATAGTTACATGTCAGAAGTTTGGATTGGTGGGAGTCCGAGCACTTAGACCCCCACCAATTGCTAAAACGAAGCAGCTGAAGCACTCGTGTGAGCGATCAGCCAATTCGTTTCTGTTTGGCTTTTTCCAGAAATCCGATGTATCGGAGTACGGGCTCATAGACTTTCTATTGAGTCTCCAATACATTGATTTCCGAAAAAAGCCGCGAAGCGGCTGAGCGCTCACACGAGTGCTTCAGCTGTTTCGTTTTAGCAATTGGTGGGGGTCTCGGTGCTCGGACCACCACCAATCAAAACTTATGACGTGTCACAAGTTTGTTAAACGTTTAGTTACCACTTTAAAGTTTTAAAATTAAAAAAAAAATAAAGTATTTTTACAATAGACATTAAAATATGTCTCAATACATAAAATATACACACATTCGGTATTGTCGCAACCGTAATACCAAATTTATAGCGTAATTTATGATGTTTACACTGTTCTAAAATAAAAACTGCTTTTTTTTTTAACTTACTATGTCACAGCCATAGTAACACGCCCCACTGACCGTTCAGGGGGTTATTTAAATATCGGGCGCCAAATATAACGGCACCGATATCTAAATAACGAAGGGAGGTAGAATTTTTTTTTTACGTTCCCCAGGGTTTGTGCAGCCCTCCCCATTACATTCTGCACTCAGCTGCATATGTATGGGGAGGTGAAAGGTTCTCTTTAATGTGAGGCACGAGGTATTATGAATTTTGAACCTCCATGTGCCTCTCATTAATGGTAATTAATCATGTTGTCCATTATGACTGAGGAACATGATGGGATTAATTAATATTAATGTGAGGTAAATGGAGGTTCAAAATTCATCACACCACGTGCCTCACATCAGAAAATGGGAGAACTTTTTTTTAATTTTTTATTATTATTATTGGCAAAGTATCGTTTTGGTATTGAGTATCGCAATATTACAAAAAGTATCGGTAACGAAGTCCAAATTCTGTTATCGTGACAACCCTAGTTCTGACACGATTTTTGCAAGTCGCATCAAAAAATGCATTTTGACCGTGACGTGAAAACCCATCATTAATTTGAATGAGGGGTGGACAGATATAAATCTACCTAGAGTTTAGCTGTTTATTGAGAACTGGATGGATTCTATATTGTTAGAGAAATAATTGTATTTGCCGCCCTTAAAATTGTACAGTTTGCTTTTATTCAAGCGCACCAGTGAGCAGGTCATTTAGTTTTAAATAGTCATAAGGGCCTGGAGGCACTAAAAGCTCTGGTTACACATGGCATCCTGGTGAGCCTGCTGTCCATTCCCTAGCACAGGGAAGAGTTCTCCCATAAATGCATTACATGTTCCTGATGAAATGATTACAGTGTAGAAAGATGAAAAGTTATGTTCATTTTAACAAACCATACAGTAAGTGCATAGGAATTGCCATTTTACTTTTGCTTTTCACTTCGACAATAAATATACTCAAATTAATATTTATCTTGCAAATAGGAAATAAAATAGAAAGTTCAAACTGCTGTCAACACTTCAGAAAATTAATATTACTAAACACTTATGTGATGAGAAAAATTTGGCTCAAATGCTTCTTTTAGCACACTGAAGCCACTTGGATCTGTGTTTTGTGATCCGCAAAACGGCAACGGTTTTGTGAATGATGTTTGAACTCTCATAACCCTTGTTATCACGTTCCATTACACGTATATTTTAAACTGGTGCTATTATAGCCTATGGGTGACTGATGCCACTGTTGGGCATTCGTCAAAGGCTCCGATAAATATGCATATATGGACAGTTCTCACTGAAGCTTCCTGATGTAGCAGAGGGAGTTCGGATGGCATCCTTGCCCACACAGTACCACTGTGGAGGGTGGGGGTACTGCTAAGTCTGGATTCCAGCCACACATATCCATCTGCACCGTGGCCCAAAGGCAAGAGCTTCAGAACAGTCGGTGTCCCCTGCTGCTTTTGATCTGCGCCCATGGAAGCTAAATCACTGGCTTCCCTGGGGTAGACCAAGTGATGCAGCTTCCACTGTATTTCCCTCCTAAATTGCCGGTGTGGGCCAGCAGAGTATCCCCCCCCCCCCCCCTCTAAAGATTTTCAAAGCAACTGTAGACCCAGGCTGCTTATTTCCACTTGGGGAAGCTAGGTCACTGCAGCTTCGCTTGGTGTAGCTTTTGTCCATATCTGTTATGTCACTGGGGCTACCCCAGGGAAGCCCCAGTGACTTAGCTACCCCTGGGCTTTGAGGGGGGGCACAGGGGACATGACAATGGAAGGGAGAGTCCTGGGAGTCCGTATACTGTCCCTCACGAACAATTACATCACTGCGGTTGCCAGTCGTATAGTTTCAAAGGAGGCCAGTGACGGATGCCATACCGTAGTGATGTAAAAAATAGACCGCACTCACGTTTTGGTGTACCAAGAGAGATGTAGTGATTTTTTATTTTTTTTTAAACTCGTTTTATTGAAAGAATTGTACAATACAAATGTCCATAGTACATAACAGAAAATAAACACATTTATGTAGTCATACAAATTTTGAACACAGATGCATAGTGGCTATGGTGGTATTTAACAGGTCATGACCTAATAGATCACATAGTTAACCCTCAGTAATAACATAATGACATCCCAGCGGGCAAAATACTTTCCCAGGCCAATTTGAATTATTCCATATAAAATATAGAAATCCTATAAGTAACCAATCATGCAACATCCGTCCTCCTCAAGGTTGCAGCAACTGGTCCCTCAGGTCTGTGAATCTATGCGGAGTATACATGGTACACGATGAATCACACCAAATCTGCCATATTTTATAAAATTTACCAATACACCCTCTTTTCTTATATAATACTCGCTCATATGGAATAATGGAATTGATCAACGATTTCCATTTCGTCACCCTAGGAGGTCTCTGATCCATCCACCGAAGTGCGATGGTTTTCCTTGCCATGAACAATACTTCTTGCAATAAAATACGTATGTGGAATGGCCACTGATCCTCAGGCAGCACCCCAAATAGACAAATCTTGGGTGAAAAGGGGACCGGCTGCATCACCACTTCCTCAACCACTTTCAACACCTCCCCCCAAAAGGAGGCCACCACTGGACATTCCCAAATCATATGCCAGAAATCAGATCTGGGAAGACGGCACCTGTGGCATTCAGTGCTAGGATATCTGCCCATTCTATGCAGTCTCACCGGCGTGAGGTAACTCTGATGAACTATAGCCAATTGAATCATTTTGTTATTTGCCGCCGGCGATACAGACATAGGAGATGAAAGTACATCCTCCCATTCCTCCCCTGTCAGATCTGGTATCAGACTCTCCCATCTATCTTTTACCGGTAATTTGACATTGGCCAGTTTAGCTTTTATAAGGGCCGTGTAGACAGCCGAAATCAGCCCCCGGGGACCCTGTGATTTAAAAACTCCAATCAAAGGGAATCGGGAGAATTCGTGGTCTGACCTAGGGTATTGACTTGCGAGAGCATGTCGCAGCTGCAGATATCTATAAAAGCTTTTTCTAGGGATTTGGAAGTCCTCTTGCATTTGCGCAAAGGATTTAATGACATTATCCGTATACACATCCCCGACTCTACGTACCTCAAATCCATCCCAGAAAGAGGGGGCCTGCCCCTCCATTAGATGTGAAAGAAGGGGATTATCCCATAGTGGCATGTCCACCTGTATATCTGCATATGCATAAATTTGTTTGGCCGCCGTCCATGCCTGCACTGCCACCTTGTGGATTGGGAGCATTCTTTTATAAGTTCCCGGGGAGCTTTCTAGCACTGGCCAAAGGTGCGTTAGATGCAAATATGTAGCGAGGTGCTGTTCCCTCATTGGTAACGGGTCCGACCCTGTCCATAGCTGTAGATATCTCAACTGCCCAGCTAGATAGTACATAAACAAATCCGGTAGTGCCAGTCCCCCTTCCTGTTTAGGTCTCTGCAGAGTAGCCAAGCTAAGTTTGGATCTGTTGGATCCCCATATAAAAGCCGGGAATAATGCATGTAGGGATTTAAAAAAGGCCTTATATACTGGTATGGCTGCGTGCTCCAGAACATAGACATTTTGGCAGAATAACCATTTTAATTCAATTTACGCGACCCGTCACTGCCAGTGGGAGTGCCCCCCACACCTTGAATTTGAGCTTGATATAGTCTAACAGAGGCAGTATGTTGGTGATTTGATCTTGTCTATGGTCTCTGTTTATGATAATACCCAGATATTTAAAGGACGACACTACCTGCAGGCCGTGCTCAGCTTCCGCCCACCCCACTTCCTTCAAAGGCATGAAAAATGATTTGTTCCAATTAACATGTAGGCCAGAAAATCTACCAAATTGGTTCAGGATTCCAATAGCTAGCCCCAAGTTGTCTTTCGGGTATGACATATACAATATCACATCATCGGCGTACAAGCTAATCCTCTCGTCCTCCCACTACTATTCCCCTATATTCTGGGTGCGTTCTTACACGTATCGCCAAAGGCTCAATAGCTATTGCAAACAATAGCGGGGAGAGAGGGCACCCCTGCCTGGTACCTCTACGGAGTTGAAAGTAAGGGGACATATACCATTAATCAAAATTTGTGCCTTCGGATCCTTATACAAGATTTTTATCCATTTAATGAAAATCGGGCCAAAACCAAACCTCTGTAATGCTTCAAACAAATATGCCTACTCAACGGAATCGAAGGCCTTGGCCGCATCAAGAGATGCCATTGCCCAGTCCTCCTTCAGTGCCTCTCCTATTTGAGCCAAAATTTGAACTTTGCGGATATTGTCAGATGTGGACCTCCCCGGCATGAAGCCCGCCTGATCCGGATGAATGAGTTGTAATATCACCTTATTCAGTCTATTTGCCAGTACCTTTGCAAGTATCTTGTAGTCTAGATTCAGTAATAAAATAGGGCGGTAAGAACTACAGTCCCTAGGGTCTTTGTCAGGTTTTAGTAGCACTACAATTGTGGCATCATAGAAACTGTCCGGTAGTTTCCCCTCCCTCCGGGCATAAGAATACATAGAGCATAATGGGGGAATGAGCTGGTCAGAGTAACGAAGATATACCTCCAATGGAACCCCGTCTGGGCCCGATGCCTTACCCTTCGACATATCCCTCAATGCCTGCGTAACCTCGTCTTCCGTGATATCGAGTTCTAACATATCCCTGCCTGGCACATCTAACTGGAAATTTCAAGTCTTCCAAGTATGATACACACTCGGACCAATCATACGTAGACTGCGAGGAGTATAAGTCCCTATAGAATTGGGTGAATCGGGCCGCTATACTAGGGGTATCAGTCAACTCACGGCCCTGACTGTCCTTAATCTTAAGTATTGCTGAGCTCTGAGAGCTGTGGTGAATTAAATGGGCCAGCAATTTACTTGATTGGTTTCCCAATTCAAAATAGGTCTGCCGAGCAAAAAACAGTTTCCTATCAGCTTTTTCTTGTAGTAATAATAAGTATTTACGGCCCATCGTCAGCCATGCATGTTTATTTGGTTCAGATGGGTTTTCTATATACTCGTCCTCCAATGTTTTACATTGCTGTGCCAACTGACCCTCTTCCTTTGCCGCTTCCCTTTTTATATAGGAGATTGTAGATCGCAAGCAGCCTCTAAGGTAGGCCTTCAGGGTATCCCATAAAATATTGAGATTATCACACGAGTTATTGGTATCTTGAAAAACCTCCAGTTGATCTGGTATGCGATCTTGCGGCCCTATCAGGGTGAGCCAGAATGGATGAATTTTCCAGCTACCAATCCTCACAGGCCCTGGGTGATTGAAACGCGCTACCATCGGAGAGTGGTCTGACACGCCCCTTACTTCATAAGAAATATCCGTTACCATCGGAACCATTAGAGCGTTCCCAAATATGTAATCTATACGGGACAGGGAATTCCTACCGATCGAATGACATGAGTAAACCTTTACATTCGGATGTTTGCACCTAAACATATCTATCCAACCCATTTCTTGAAATAACAAATTCAACTCTGTTGGAGCCACCGATGCAACCCCACAATCCACTTCCCCTCTAAATCTATCACATTTGGGATCCATGACCATGTTAAGGTCCCCCATGCCCAGTACCGTAGCTTATGGGTAAGCGGCAGCAAATGTGGCAGCCTCATGTAAAATCTGTATATTCGCCGGAGGAGGAACATATAGGCCCAGCAATACAAATGGTATAGTGTCAATGTAAGCATGTATAAACACATATCTACCTTCCTTATCCACTTTAAGTTTGACCACTTCCCACCTCAAAGATTTGTGGATTAATACCGATACCCCCCGGGAGTAGGACGTATGGAAAGAGTGTGAAGACCATTGGATCCAAGGTCTACGCAATAATCTCGCTTTGTCTGGGATTAAATGCGTCTCTTGCAGACATATTATAGAGGGATTAAATTTACGGATACATGCAAAAATGGCTGCCCTTTTCCTCGGGGTACCGAGCCCCCGTACATTCCAAGACACGATCGGTATAGACGCCATTAGTGGGCCCAGAAACTATGTCTGCCTCGGAGGGAAGATGGCTCCCGACTCCTGCACAATATCGATATACTTTCCCTAGTGACCTTTCCCCACCTTCTTTGCACTGTATGACTTTTTAGACATTTGCATTCATAAATGAGTATAATTTCACCTAAATACGGCGTTAAAAACCTAAACGACAAAACTAACATATAAACAGTAAATTGTATCGACAATGCGAGATGACACATAGGCCATTGCCGAAACATGCCCTCCTCGTGGCACCAAAGAGTAACGGGGAAGGCCCCGTGCTATTAGGCAGTGTTAACGTATCCTTCCCTATCTACATCTTCAAACATCATATTACATCTTAAGCCCTTTCCATAAATTCGTACAGGAGGACTATAAATCAATCAGCAGTGTAAACAATATATCAGTAATATTTAACCGTAATATGCTTCCTGCGCATATACCCGGATCTCTCCTGAAGTCTCTGAACTGGGACCTCTTCTTCACTTCGGCCGGATCAATCCTTCCCACTATAGGCCAAGCTCCATGGACAGAATGGCAACAGATTGATAGTCCCGACAGTCCATTCAACTGAAATGGGGAGGATAAGAATGACCCTTTTCAGGGCCTCCGGATCTATCCACCCGCCGGATAAGACATTGGAATCCCTCCTAAAACACAGGAGATCAACCAGCAAAAAGAAACCTTTTAGCCTGCATCAGGCGCATGAGAAACTCCAGCATCATCTTTAAATTCCAGCATTTTCCATCCTCACCCACCAAAGGGATCATACGCGGCGGGGCGATCTCCTCCCTCTCACCCAGTCGTCGGCCTCCAGCGGAGAATTAAAAAAGATAGAACGGTCGTTATCCACTACCCGCAGCCTTGCAGGATACGCCATAGAATATGGGATATTGAGATCCCTCAGCCGTCTTTTCACCGCCATAAACGTAGCTCTGCGCTTTTGTAGATCAGCCGAGAAATCCGGGAATATGGACATAGCAACGCCATTATACTTAATTCCTTGCAGTCGACGGGCTTGACGTAGGATCATGTCCCTGTCGTTACAATTAAGCAACCGGGCCAGCATCGGCCTCGGAGGGGCCCCAGGTGGAGGTGGTCTTGCCGGCACTCTGTGCGCCCTTTCTACTGCAAAGGCCTGCGAATAAGGTGCATCTGGCAGTATCTCTTTCAACCACTTAGATATGAATTCGCCGGGATCTTGGCCCTCCGATTTCTCAGGCATTCCTATTATCCGGATATTATTCCGGCGCAGCCTATTTTCCAGATCATCATTTTTTTGTTTTAATAACTCCGTCATGGATTCCAGATCCGTAATCGCACGTGGCATGGCCGCCATCCTGTCTTCCACCCCAGACACTCTAACCTCTACATGTGTCACTCGCTCTCTCAAGGCCTGCATATCCTGCCTGATGAGGCCTATATCAATTTTCACCTCCTCCATCTTACCGGTCAGCGAGGTCTTGCATGCTGATATGGCTGCCAGGAGTTTATTCATCACCTCTGTCGGGGTAGGTTCCGGCTCTGTCTCCTCCACCACCGCTGAGGAAGATGTCGTCCCGCCAGGCGTCTCACTGCCCTTTGAGCGCTGCTGCAGGGAAGCACGGCCGCCATCTTTGATATCTTCCCGGGCATAGCTCTGTAGCTTTTCCGTGGCCGTTTGACCTCTCGTGGGGCCCATAACTCCACTCTTACCACCCGACTGCTGCCTGGATCTCCGGGACGTAATGATGAAGGTAAGGAACGATCAGGATATTCACAGGATCAATATAGCACGGAACCACAGCGGAGCTCTCAAGTCATGCGACTGCTCCCGTTGCGCGCCAAGCCACGCCCCCCAGATGTAGTGATTTTTAATTCGGTCGTTTGATGTTTTCGGCTCAGCAGCCTTTCTCAAGTACAGTGGCATCCGTCACCCATATGCTGTCATGGAACCCATTAAACATATTCATTTTTTTTTTTTTTTTACTGAATGCCTCCGGATAGAATATCATAGTGTAAAAAAACAAACGATATAACGCCCGACCGAGGCCAAAAGGACAGTCTTTTCTGGCCTCCATCGGTATGATGGGAGCCTATAGGTATGTTTGACGTATGTGCCAGGAGTTTTCCCAATGCATACATCAAATGTACAGAGGAAACGCAGTGTGAATGGGCCCTAAGTACTCTTCTATCTGAATGTTAAAACTGGCCCACTGACCGATATACAGTAAAATACATTTACTGATATACTTATCCGATTTGACCTGTATGCTGGATTTCTGCTTCTGAAGAAACATGAAACAAGACATTTACACATTCTACCGAGCCAAATGATCCTCCGTAAGCGGAGAGGAGCTCCATTTACATAAAAACTTTTGTAACTTCTTTTAAATTAAATGTTTATATGAGAAATAAATTATTTTATGATCTAATTGTTTACCGTCTGCTGTTCTCTGATCCCCCCCCCCCCCCCTCTTCTAGGCGTGTGAGGGAAAGTATTTAGTCTCAGCCCTGGACTCTTAAAGGCAATGTAAACCTTTTAAAAGTCTTTATTTTAATTTTTTTTTAATAAAAATGGCAGTCAGTGTGTTTGGTTTAACTTTAGAATTCATTTTTATTAAAAATTATTTTTAGTCTTTAAAATACAGCTGCTTTGTATCCTGTATATAGAGCGCTGTATCTTTAGCTGCTTTGTATCCTGTATACAGAGCGCTGTATCTTTAGCTGCTTTGTATCCTGTATATAGAGCGCTGTATCTTTCACTGCTTTGTATCCTGTATATAGAGCGCTGTATCTTTAGCTGCTTTGTATCCTGTATACAGAGCGCTGTATCTTTCGCTGCTTTGTATCCTGTATATAGAGCGCTGTATATTTCGCTGCTTTGTATCCTGTATATAGAGCGCTGTATCTTTAGCTGCTTTGTATCCTGTATATAGAGCGCTGTATCTTTCACTGCTTTGTATCCTGTATATAGAGCGCTGTATCTTTCGCTGCTTTGTATCCTGTATATAGAGCGCTGTATCTTTCACTGCTTTGTATCCTGTATATAGAGCGCTGTATCTTTCGCTGCTTTGTATCCTGTATATAGAGCGCTGTATCTTTCGCTGCTTTGTATCCTGTATATAGAGCGCTGTATCTTTAGCTGCTTTGTATCCTGTATACAGAGCGCTGTATCTTTAGCTGCTTTGTATCCTGTATATAGAGCGCTGTATCTTTCGCTGCTTTGTATCCTGTATACAGAGCGCTGTATCTTTCACTGCTTTGTATCCTGTATATAGAGCGCTGTATCTTTCGCTGCTTTGTATCCTGTATATAGAGCGCTGTATCTTTAGCTGCTTTGTATCCTGTATACAGAGCGCTGTATCTTTCGCTGCTTTGTATCCTGTATATAGAGCGCTGTATCTTTCGCTGCTTTGTATCCTGTATATAGAGCGCTGTATCTTTCGCTGCTTTGTATCCTGTATACAGAGCGCTGTATCTTTCACTGCTTTGTATCCTGTATATAGAGCGCTGTATCTTTAGCTGCTTTGTATCCTGTATACAGAGCGCTGTATCTTTCACTGCTTTGTATCCTGTATACAGAGCGCTGTATCTTTTAGCTGCTTTGTATCCTGTATACAGAGCGCTGTATCTTTCACTGCTTTGTATCCTGTATATAGAGCGCTGTATCTTTCGCTGCTTTGTATACTGTATATAGAGCGCTGTATCTTTCACTGCTTTGTATCCTGTATACAGAGCGCTGTATCTTTAGCTGCTTTGTATCCTGTATACAGAGCGCTGTATCTTTCACTGCTTTGTATCCTGTATATAGAGCGCTGTATCTTTCGCTGCTTTGTATACTGTATATAGAGCGCTGTATCTTTCGCTGCTTTGTATCCTGTATACAGAGCGCTGTATCTTTCGCTAAGACCCGAATCAGTTAGTCCCGCGTACCTGACGGGTACAGGATTCAGTGAATGATACAGCTGCTCTGTACACAGGATACAAAGCAGCTGTATCTCAGACTAAAAATAATTTTGAATAAAAACGAATTATAAAGTTGTACCAAATACACTGACTGACATTTTTATAATAAAACACAACAGTTTGAAAGGCCTTTTAGCCTCCTTTCACACTACTGTTATAGTACGTTTGGCTCTCTTCCGCTGCAGACTGCACCTTTTGCTTCCGTCAAAAAAAAAGGAAACCTAGCGAAAGGAGGCAAACGGAAAGCATCTCAAACAAAAGAATTACTGTTGAAATCAAAGGTAATTCTAACGGAAGCGGTGCTTTCTATTTGGACTCTTCTTCACCCCTCCTCCGACGAAAGAGAGCTAAATGTACTATAAGGCTCTGTTCACACTGTGAGGTTTTTGGCACGTATGTGATGCGGAAACCACGCCAAAAAACGCCTCCCATAGATCTCCTGCGAGCGGAAAAAAACGCTTGCGGTAAAAATAAGCGTCATGCACTTTCTGCGGGCGTTTCATCTCTGACCTCCCATTGACATCAATGGGAGGCAGAGAAAGTGGTTTTCGCTGCGTTTTTTACGCTCGACCGAAAAACGCAGTGAGAAACGGGGCAAAAAATGTAAGAAAAACTCTGTGTGACTCTGGCGAGCTTGTTTTCTATCCCTGGAAGTATAACAAAAAGTTCAAGAGAAAAATATTGTTATATACTTATCATATACCTTTTTGTTATACCTCCAAAATTCTGTACTCTGTAAAACGTCACTTCTCTGTTGGGCTTTGTTCACACTGAGGTTTTTGCAGGAGGAAAATTCCTCCTGCAAAAACTGTTCCAGAATTTTTTTGCACAGTGGTTTGACAAAAACCCGTCAAAACACTCGTCGAAGCGTTTTTTTCCAGTTTCTGACTGATTGAAATAGGGTTTTGGAGGCGGAAACTGCCTCAAGATCGGTCATGTCGCTTCTTTTTCTGTCGCTTCTTTTTCTGTCGCTTCTTTTTCTTCCGCCTCCCATTGAAATCAATGGGAGGCATTTTCGGGCGGTTTTTTACGAATTTTGCGGAGCGCGCCAAAAAATTCGTAAAAAAACTCTGTGTGAAAGGGCCTTAGTCTTCACTCGTATTAGGAAAAAATAAACTATCAAAATGCTTTATGAATATGCTCTATTCCCCTGCAGCCATTCCTCTGTTTACAAGCTGGCGTAATGTGACCAGAGCAGCCACCATTCCCCGCTTCTGTGATGTACCGTGTTTGGCAGTCATATTATCCCTCTGGACATGTGATCTTTACTTCATAAGTACAGAGAGCAGCAGTGGAGCAGCAGAGAATAATCATAAAGATGAAATTATTGAGACGTTTATTATCTTTGTATTTTAGGCTGCCTGATATTTTTATAAGCAAGGGGTTAAAAAATCCATTTAATTGTAATTACGTTTTTGCAGGCTATGAATTTCAAGAGATTTTCCTTGCTAGGATGGAGTGATGGCGGTATAACTGCACTCATTGCAGCTGGGTCTTATCCATCTCTCATCAATAAGCTTGTGGTCTGGGGAGCCAATGCTTATGTTACTGAAGAGGATCTAGATCTCTATAATGGTGAGGCTTATCCCTTAACCCTTTCGTGACCAAGGGTCATTGATGCTGTTGTGTCCTGGTCAAATTTTAAATTTTTCATATGCACTTCTTTAAACGACAATATCTTTGGAACCGCTTTGAATATCACAACTATTTTTACAAAACATATATATATATATATATATATATATATATATATATATACATACATATATACACACATGTAGAGATAAGCAGCACTCTGCGACAGATTCCAACACAGTAATGGGTGCAAGCAGGTAATCCAGATCCGTGGATTATAAGACATAAACAAAAGAAATCCCACATTTCATGCTTGAAAAAGGTCCTATAGCAGGATGGAAACGTTGCAGCTGTTGACTGAATAAATCACATACTTTTTGGAACCATCGGAGTGCTGTGGGATTTCTTTCGTTTATTTATATATATATATATATATATATATATATATATACACACACACACACTGTAGAGCTCTGTAACAATTAGTCCTCTTCTCCGTCACCCGGGATCGCTGTGAGGGGGAGAGTGAAGAGGGCTATATACACACGACCATGAAAAAAATGTCAGTCAACAACGAATAAACTGACTGTTTTGCATCCATTTCCCAGCCGTCTGGCTGTTTTTAACCAGCATTTGCCATCCGTTTTTCATGGACGTTAAAAAAAAATGGATGAATTTTATTCGTTAGGGTTGTTTCTCCCAACCGCCTGAAAACACTGCAGTGCCTATGTAGATAGTGACACAATACCACTGTAAATAGTGCCACATTGCCCACATAGCGCCAGTGCCCGCATAGATAGTTCCCACTGTAAATGGTTCCACAGTGCCCACATAGTGCCACAGTGCCCATGTAGATAGCGCCATAGTGTCCCCTGTAGATAGTGCCAATATAGTACCACACCCCCTGTAAATAGCGCCACCCCCTGTAGATAGCAACATTCCCCCCCCTGTAAATGGCATCCCCTTCCTGTAAATAGCACCACTGTAGCTCCTTGTAGGAGCGGAATCCCTCTGCCCGAAATTCCGCTCCTACAAGAAGCACCTGATGTTTTTCTCCAGAAGTAGCCCCTGACATCACTGTCCATATATGGATAGTGACACCAGGGGCTTCTCCAGTAGCGGAATCCCCGGCACAGAGCGATCTGACACCGGGGATTCCGCTCCTAGAGAGAGTCGCTGAAGTCATTATCCATATATTGATAATGCCAGCAGGGGCGTCTCCAGTAGCGGAATCCCTGGCCAGAGTGTCGGCCGGGGATCCCGCTCCTAGAGAGAGCCACTAACGTCACTGTCCAAATGGACAGTGATGTCAGGGGCTCTGTCTAGAAGCGGAATCCCTGGCCAGTGCGATCTGACACCGGGGATTCCGCTCCTAGAGTCTGTTCAGGTGGCGCTATTTACATTGGGGCGTGCAATGCTATCTACAGCAGGGGGGGGTTGCTATCTGCAGGGAGGGTGGCACTATCTACAGCGGGGATGGAAATACGACGGGGGCTCCCTCTAAGAGGGGAATCCTCGGCCAGATCGCTGGCCGGGGATTCCGGTGCTGGAGGGAGCTTAGGTGGCGCGATCTACTGAGGGTTTTGCGGGGGTTGTGGGTGGCAATATCTACAGTGGGGGGTGTATTCCAGGGCTCTCAAAGCCCCGGCAGACATGAGAAGCAGTGCTGCTCACACTGAAACAGCACTGCATTTATTAAACCCGTTCCAGGCTGTCGACGTCTATACACATGCTAACTGCACAGGGCATCGGCAGTTAGAACGTATATAGCCGTATGACAGTCGTGAAGGGGTTAAAGTGCACTCACAACACTTACAATGCTAAAGATACTAAGGAAAACCCTAGTCTTAATGCATGAAAAGATCAACAATAAAAAGTTGATTCAAATTGATCCATAAAAATCATTGCAATCTTTATTGCTAAAAGTCACTCATCATTAATTTCAAATCCATATGCTGTGACGATCAAAATG
Source organism: Rhinoderma darwinii (assembly GCF_050947455.1). Taxonomy (NCBI): domain Eukaryota; kingdom Metazoa; phylum Chordata; class Amphibia; order Anura; family Rhinodermatidae; genus Rhinoderma; species Rhinoderma darwinii. Next base: position 159,112,917 of record NC_134691.1, on the reverse strand, counting down.
GCGGTATAAGTTTATTGTATTGATGAAAAATGTCCATCAGATACTTATAACGATACATGTCAGTTCAGCTTAAAGGGCACCTGTCGGCTCTCCTAATATATTTGCTTTACTAAATACTTGCATTCATCTTAGAAATGCAATTCTGGAGCATCATTTCTTAGAGTGCTGCATTGTGCGTTTCCTCTATCGGGTTTTACCATTCTCCTGCCTAATCAGGGCTGACCGTATCAGACTGCGTAGGGACACACCCTACTGTAAAGGATATTGGTAACGCCCTGTTGCCAATTTCTTCATACTATTCCAGGAGGAATAACAGAGGAATGCCACAATGTAGAACTCTTAAGAAAAGGTGCTTCTGTAATTGTTATTTCATGGAGAAATTTTTTACGAAAACATGTCAGAAGGAGGGCGCGTGCGCACGGAGCTAATAGTGGACGTGTTTCCCTAGAGCTCCGCACCTCAGCGGGAGTATCAAGCTATTTTTAGTGATTTCCAGCCGCTCACATTCCACCGGAATTCCTCCTGCTTCCTCTCAGGGATCTTTTGATGGCGAAAGAGAATGCCAAAATGTCCGGGATCGTGACCAGATCTACGGCTGTTGAGTCAGAGCCTCCCATTGCAGATTGCACACGCGGAGTAGGCCGTGATGGCGCCGGACCCGCCTCATTCTCCTCAGTTGCAGGCATCCTCGCCGGAACCGCTGCACAGTATGGATGGAGGTACCCATTGTTTTAAGAGCCCGAGCCCTGGCTCAGATTTATTTGGGGACGATGGCTCCAATGCTTCCTCCGCAGAACCTGTTGTACAGGGGTTTTCATTCAGCCAAGATGGGGCCTCTCGGTTATCCTCCCCGTAGCTACAAGCTGACACTGGGGCATATTCTGGTGACAAAGTTCTTATTGCACGCTTTTCACAACTCTTAGGGCGGATTTACACGAGTGTGTCCGTTTTGCGCGCGCAAAAGGCACTTAACAGCTCCGTGTGTCATCACCATATGATGCGCGGCTGCATGATTTTCGCGCAGCCGCCATCATTATGACACTCTGTTTGTATGTTTGTAAACAGAAAAGCACGTGGTGCTTTTCTGTTTTCAATCATACTTTTTACTGCTGTTGCACGAATCACGCGCGTCACACGGAAGTGCTTCCGTGTGGTTCGCGTAATTTTCACCCACTCATTGACATCAATGGGTGCGTGATGCGCGAACAACGCACAAATACAGGACATGTCGTGCGTTTCACGCAGAGGACACACGCTGCGTGAAAATCAAAGACTGTCTGCATGGCCCCATAGACTAACATAGGTCCGTGCGACGCGCGTGAAAATCACGCGCGTTGCACGGACGTATTACACGTTCGTGTAAATCCGCCCTCACAGCAAGAACTTGAAAAAACGTGTCTCAAGATCACATATGAACTTAAAGCTGACTTTCATGCTCTGGGATCTAGAATGGAAGCAATGGAGGCTAAAATTGATAACACGGTCACGACTGTTAACCAGCACTCTGATTGTATTGACATATACCAACAGCTTGAGGAAGCCCACTCTGAGATTGAAGCTATGGAAAATGGATCCAGACGGGAAAATTTCTGTATCAGGGGCTTGTCAGAAAATGTCCCGGATTTAGAAACTGCGGTACACGATATTTTCAAACCGCTCCTTCCTGATTTATCTGACCGCCATTTTGATGTTGACTGAGTGCATGTGGCGCTTACTGCTCCTGGTTCGGATGGTCTGCCCAGAGATGTGTTGCTGAAGCCTCGTTATTACTCTGAAGGAAAAGGTCATGAAAGCTTCCAGATCCACAGAACCGCTGCAATTGCGTAGCTGCGACATACAAGTCTTCGCTGATCTGGCTCCTCGCACGATCCAGATGCGTCGTTCATTAAAACCTCTCCTCCAAGTCCTGATTTGCCAGGAGATTAGATACCGATGGGCCTTCCCCTTTCGTCTCACGTTTTCGTATCGCAGTCGGCCATACAGTTTTGCTTCTCTCCAAGAAGGAGAAGCCATTATGGAACGTTTGGGTCTTCTTTCAAAAATGGTACGCCTCCGCCGAGTATACCACCACCACCACCTCCTTCCTCCTCATCTACAGCACGGATTCGACCACTCTGGAGCTCCAGATCTTTGTCCCGGTCTTTGACTTCTGCTACCTGAACTTGCAGATCCTTGATGTCATCTTGATAGGTTCCTGTGATTGGAACTTTCTCCAGGTAACAGTTCCCTTTGCTGCTTACTATTGACGCTTAATTTTACATTTATAATGTCTTTAACCCCTTCCCTCCGCAGCCATTTTTCGGATATTCACTTTTGTTTTTTCCTCCCCACCTTCCAAAAGCCATAACTTTTTTATTTTTCCATCAATATTGCCGTATGAGGGCTTGTTTTTTTCGGGATGAGCTGTAGATTTTCACAGCACCATTTTTTGTACCATATAATGTAGTGGGAAAAAATAAAAAATATATATGTGGGGTGGAATAGGAAAAAAAACAGCGATTCCTCAACCTTTTGGGTGGTTTTGTTCTTACGGCGTTCACCGTACGGTAAAAACTGCATTCTGCGGGTCAATACGATTACAGCGATACCAAATTTATATAGTTTTCTTTGTTTTAATACTTTTACAAGGAAAAAACAGATTGTTACAAATTAAATTTAAGTTTTGTCGCCATATTCTGAGAGCCATAATTTTTTTTATTTTTCCGTCGATTTAGCAGTATGAGGGCTTATTTTTTGCAGGGCGAGCTATAGTTTATATTGATACCATTTTGGGGTACGTGAGACTTTTTGATCACTTTTTATTTCATTTTTTGTGGGAGATGAAGGGACCAAAAAAACAGCAATTCTGATGTTTTTATTTTTTTATGGCGTTCACCGTGCGGACTAAATAATGATATATTGTAATAGTTCAGACTTTTACGGACGCGTCGATACCAGTTATGTTAGGTTTTTAATTTTTTACATTGTGCTTGAGGGAAAATGGGAAAAAGGTTTTGTTTTTTTGAGATTTTAATTATTTTTTTTGTTTTAAAATTTTTTTTATTTTACTGTTTGTTTTTTACTTTTTTTAAATTTTTTACTTGTCTCCCTAGGGGACTTTAAACAGCGATCATTGGATCGCTTGCACGATATACTGCAATACTAATGTATTGCAGTATATCGTGATTCTGACAGTCTCCTATGATGCCCTGCCAGAGGCGATCGCTATTGACCGCGGCATTTAACAGATTAAACAAGCGGGATCGCGCTCGAACGGGATCCCGCTCGTTACCTGGAAGTGTCGGCTGTAACAAACATATATACGGCGGATATCGGGAAGGGGTTAATACTGTGATATTTTATGCTGTTGTTTTTCATCTAGCTATGGGCTGAGTTATCGTGAGCTGGCCCTCCCGCTGTGTGATGGCATGCCCTCCTTGGGATCTTTAGAGACCCCACTGATATTATATTGTTCTCGGGGTGGCGCTCTCTCAACATCCCCCATGGCCCTATTTGGGCGATGCTTTACATTGTACTATATGTACCGAAATAATTTGTGCTTATTGTCTTTTCTCTTTTACTTTTGCTCCTCTCCCCTCCTTTCCTGTCCCCTTCTTATGGTCGAGTGTGTTGGGAATTTTTTTTTCTGTGAACATTTTGGTCATGGCTGACCCTCTGTCCTCCTCTTAACATTGTTACTCACAACGTCCAGGGCCTCAACTCGCAGAATAAACTGCGGCAAGCCTTCCAGACATATAAATCCTTGCATTGTGATGTTGTGTTTCTACAAGAATTGCATTTCTCCACTGTCTATAGTGCCTAAATTTATGCATAATCATTATCCTTTGTATTACTTAGCGGTGGCTGCGGAAAAGAAGAGAGGAGTGGGCATCTTTTTCAAAAGAAACCTTCCCTTCACACATCAAACCACGGTGGCAGAGGGCAGGTATTTGCTCGTAAATGGTACACTGCAGGACACATAGGTCACATTTATTTCTTATTATGCAACAAACGAAGGCCAAATACGTTTTTTTTTACTGCAATGTTCAGACATTTACTTCCTCAATTCCTTGGTAAAGTGTTTTTAGGTGGGGATTCTTATGTAACATTGGATCATCTCCTTGACCAAACGAACACAGGTCCCTCCTCCCTTCACCCCCCCCTTACTCCCCCACCCCCAAACAGGGGTTGCAATTAGCTAAACTCTTACACTCCCATGAATTTGTTGACGCCTGGATCTGTCAACCTCTCCACCAGGGATTACACCTTTCATTTTCATGCCCGTTCATCTTACTCTCACATAGACCATCTCCTTCTTCCGTCTCCGCTCTTAAATAGTCTGTTACGGGCCAAAATACACTACATTTCATGGTCAGATCATGACTTGGTGTTGTTTACATTGGATTACTTCTGGCTTAAACCTCGGTCTAGCTCATGGCGTTTAAATGAGTCCCTTCTGACAAATCCCCAAGTATTTAAAGAAATTGCAACTGAAATTGAACACTATTTCCAAATGAATTACGCGAAACTTATTTCGATTGCCTCACGTCTGAAGAGGGTTAGAGAACAACTTCTTAAGGATAAGGAAGTGACTTATTTAGCTTTAGTTAGGCAACAAAAGGCAGACAATACCCTTGACTTAAGGTCCAAAATTGAGGATGCCCATACAGAACTTAACTTGTGCCTTACAACTATCGCAGAACGTAACATTCGTTGGACGCAATATAGATTTTTTTGCCCAAAGTAACAAACCAGGCACCCTTTTAGCTCGGAAACTTGCTCCATTGTCTAATAACTTCATGGTGCCTAAACTACGGCTATCGAACGGTAATCTCACTCAACATCCTAAATAGGTTCTCCTCCCCAGTTAGATAAAGTGAAAGCTGAGGCTTTATTTCAGGATATCTCCTTGCCTGTATTAAAGGACCCTCACAGGGATAATATGGAGACACCTATATCGATTCAGGAAGTTTTGGCTGCGATTAAATCCCTCAAATCCGCTAAATCCCCAGGACCAGATGGGTTCTCTAATCTTTACTATAAAAATGTTTGCGGCTGTTTTGGCACCTCACTTGGCCACCCTTTTTAATGCTTTGAGGGATGGGGGCTCACCTGGACCTGAAGCCCTCAGGGCATACAATTCAGTGATCTCCAAACCTCTTCCTGTCAAAATTATAGGCCAATATCCCTAATTAATGTCGACCTGAAAATACTCACTAAAATTTTGGCCACGAGACTCCATGCCTTTCTAGAACAATACATTCACCCTAATCAGGTGGGTATTGTACCGAACAATCGGCTGACCAGACTAGAAGGATAATTGATCTTATCTCCCTTGTTCGTTGACATTGGGATGGATCACGTAAGTCTGGAGCATTGTGCCTGTCGCTGGACTTGCATAAGGCTTTTGATTCCCTGACCTGGGACTACTTATTCTTTGTATTACGGCGTTGGAGGTTTGGTGATAAATTTATTACTCTTTTTAGAAGTCTATACTCGACTCCATCTGCCCAGGTAATGTTTTAAGTTTTTTTTTTTCTCAGATCGTATATACATAGCCCAGTGGATGAGACAGGGGTGCCCCCTCTCCCCTATCCTTTTTGTTTTGGGAATCAAGCCCCTGGTCAGGCTGAATAAGGACATCAAGTGAGTTGAGGTTAGGGGTCAGACACATAAATGCGCTCTATATGCGGACGACATCTTATTGGTGTTGTCGTCCACCCTGACATCCCTCCCGAATATTTATCACGTCCTAGACCAATTTTCCCAAATCTCAGGATTGAAAGTCAATCATAAAAAGTCTGAGGTCTTGAACATCAACGTTCCACATTTCATGGCCAACTGAACTTTGAGCTGAGATGGAGGGAAGACCAAATCCCCTATCTGTGAGTTCACCTCACTCCTTGCTAATCCACCTTTTTTCGCACAAATTTCCTCCCTCTTAAACAAAAAATGAAAACAGACCTGTTGCACTGGGCTTCTATGCCTCTTTCCTGGTTCGGTAGGATAGCAGCTATTAAGATGACGGTTCCTCCCAGAATCTTATACTTCTTCTGCACTTTACCAATAGATATCCCTGCCCCCTATTTAAAAGACCTTCAAAGGCTTATATTGTCCTTCGTTTGGGGTCCTAAACGTTGTAGAGTCCCTCAAAGTACTCTATATGCTCCTAAAGTCTCCGGGGGTCTGGGTTTACCGAACCTCACTAAATATTATTATGCTGCTTGCCTGACACCCTTAGTCTCACTCCACAGTAGCAGTAACCAAACACGTTGGATCCTGATGTTCCTGTAGACCAGTTGTTATGGCTGAAGCCCAAACACAGACCACCTGTGTTATGTCCACTTCTCTCCTCTTCCTTGGCGCTGTGGGATAGGCTGAGTCATAGGTTTTAGCTCTGTTCTGTACACATGCCTGCAGCTAGATTGTTTGCTAATCCTATTTTTGGTCCTAAAATGCAACAGTCAGCGTTTGAATGGTGGCTGGACATGGGTTTGTATCGAATCAGACACTTTTTTTTTAATAGACTAGGCGTAAAACCCTGTCATTTTTATCAATCTATCTACCACATGCCAGACTCTGAGTTTTTCGCTTTCACTAGATTCACCATTTTATGTCCTCATTTAAACCTACTTCGGTTCTGCAAAGTACGTCTGTATTTGAAAACGTATGCTTGAATAATTCTAGTGGTCATCAACGCTTGTCTAATATTCAGGCCCGGCGTTAGCACCCGTTAAACCCGGGAAAGTGCCGGGGGCCCACTCCACTTGGACAGTGGACATCGGCTCTTCTCCGGGACTCCATCTCTGGGAAAGCCCCTGACATCGCTGTCCATATATGGACAGTGATGCCAGGACCAGAGCATTGTCCCAGCCTGACCGCGCTGGTCCCACCTCCAACTGACTCCGTGTCCACAGGACGCAGATTCAGTTCGGTTGAATGCTGGAGCTTTGCTCCAGTATTCACTGTGCCATGAGCCACTCGGCACAGGCAGGCGCGATGTAGTGACGTCACTACATCGCGCCTGTCTGCGACGAGTCACTCACAGCACAGTGCAGAGGAGGAGAAGGATCCTCCACACGTCGTGGGAACGGGGGTAGGTAAGTGTTGTTATTTTTCTATTAGGTACGTATGGGGGCATTATACTAGGTATGGGAGGGGGGTCCTATTGTAGCTGCTGAGGGGGCATTATACAGTATGGGACATCTGTGGGGGGGCATTATACTGTATGGGGCAGCTATGGGGGGATTATACTGTATGGTGCAGCTGTGGGGGGCATTATACTGTATGGTGCAGCTGTGGGGGGCATTATACTGTATGGTGCAGCTATGGGGGGCATTATACTGTATGGTGCAGCTGTGGGGGGCATTATACTGTATGGTGCAGCTGTGGGGGGCATTATACTGTATGGTGCAGCTATGGGGGGCATTATACTGTATGGTGCAGCTATGGGGGGCATTATACTGTATGGTGCAGCTATAGGGGGCATTATACTGTATGGTGCAGCTATGGGGGGCATTATACTGTATGGTGCAGCGATGGGGGCATTACTGGGAGGAGGAGGCTGTGTGGCACTATCTACAGAGGGCACTAAATTTATGGGGGTACAAACTGGGGGCCTAACTTCTATATATGGGCATAAACAGGGCCTAACATCTATATGAGGGAACAAAGTGACGATTTTTGGCATTTTACTGCTGCCGTGAGTTCCCCCGCAAAGAGGCCCACCAAGTCTGTGTCGCCCAAGGGCCCACATAAGCTGGAGCCGGCCCTGCTAATATTTACTTATTTTTAGTTTCTCCATTGGACAAACATATGTCTATGTGGGAGAGGGACTTACATGCATTCTTTACTGTTAGGGAATGGCATGATATGGCAGATGGTACTTAGTTCCCTCTAAACTGGCCAATATGTTCCCTTCTTCCTTATCTTTGTGCTTCAGACACCGTGGATGTGTGGGAGACCTTCTGCATATATGGTGGTGTTGCCCGAGGGTACGCAGATTCTGGCGAAGAATCAACATGTTATATTCCATAACTCAGATTAATTTCAAACTGTCCCCGTCACAAGCGTTACTTAATGAGACCGTCCCTGGCTTATCTAAGGCCTCTCATAAATTTCTATCCTTTAATTTTCTGGCAGCCAAAATTGTTATAGCTACATCTTGGAAAAGCCCTGTGATTCCTCTTCATCTGGTTAAGACTAAGTTGAATTGGATTATGGTCAATGACCGATTACACCAGGGGTCTCAAGCACGCGGCCCACGGGCCGCATGCGGCCCCTGGGGCTGTCATCTGCGGTCCGCGGGACACAGAGCCGCTAGTATCGGCTCTGCTCCGGTACTCTGTGAAATCCCTGGCATCGCTGTCCATGAATGGACACGCGATGTCAGGGTCTTCCCCAGAGCAGAGTCCCAAGCAGAGCGCTAGTATAGGCTCTGCTCCGGGACTCTGTGGAAATCCCTGACATCACTGCCCATATATGGACAGTTTTGTCAGGGTCTTCCCCAGAGCGGAGTCCTGGGCAGAGCGCTAGTATAGGCTCTGCTCCGGGACTCTGTGGAATTCCCTGACATCGCTGCCCATGTATGGACAGTTTTGTCAGGGTCTTCCCCAGAGCGGAGTCCCGGGCAGAGCGCTAGCATAGGCTGGGGATTCCACTCCTAGAGCGAGCCCCAATGGACCTATCTACTGGGGGTGTCTGTGGCACTATCTACAAGGGGTGTGTGTGGCAGCATCTACAGAGGGCAGTGTGGCAGCATCTACAGAGGGCACTGTGGCAGCATCTACAGAGGGCACTGTGGCAGCATCTACAGAGGGCACTGTGGCAGTATCTATAGATGGCACTGTGGCATTATCTACAGAGGGCATTGTGTCACTATCTGAGAACGGGCTGCCGAATCTTGAAATTCTTGTGTCTACCAAACGCTGCCAACTGAGCAGCCAGACTGTATTTAGCGACACAAAGTCTGAAAAACTGGATTGTTAAAATAAGTATGTATCTACAGAGGGCACTGTGGCAGCATCTACAGAGGGCACTGTGGCAGCATCTACAGAGGGCACTGTGGCAGCATCTACAGAGGGCACTGTGGCAGCATCTACAGAGGGCACTGGCAGCATCTACAGAGGGCACTGTGGCAGCATTTACAGAGGGCACTGTGGCAGCATCTACAGAGGGCACTGTGGCAGCATCTACAGAGGGCACTGTGGCACGATCTAAAAAGGGGCTGCCTAATTTTGACATTTGCATGTCTGCCAACTGAGCTGCCGGACTGCATTTAGCGACACTTAAAATGTAAGTGGATTGTTGAGAAATCTCGCAAATTTCCGGTAAGTTTAAACCTAGTGCTATTATTATAGTGATGTAGTATTGTTATAGTAATGTAGTATTATAGTAATATACTGTTATAGTATTTCAAATAACTAATTAATTAACAATAATTTTGTAAGGTATCAAATTTGAAAGTAATGCGGCCCGTCAACTTCACATTTCTTCTATATGTGGCCCACTTACCCGGCCGAGTTTGAGACCCCTGGATTACACTGTATGGTCTCCAAGTTTGGCAGCCATGGCTCGGATACTTCGGGACGATCTCTTAGGTTTATTTTGCCTATAAAATATTCGACCATCATTCTCCTACCTTTCCCCCTCTTTCTCTCCCTCCCTTTTTGTTCCTTCTTTATTTTTTTCCCCTTTTTTTTGACATGCAGCAATATTTGGTATATATTTGACTGTTATGGTTCGATTTATGGGGACTGCCCCCAGCTGCTACTTGCATTGTTTGATGTATAGTTTACATTTCTTGAAAACCTTCAATAAAAATTATTGAAACCTAAAACATGTCAGAAGAGCTCACAGGTCCTCTTTAAGGAAATTAGCGTATACAATGAACAGCATGTTCCAAGATGAGTTTTATTTTATTCCTGCATGTTAAATAGTGTATTTGTTATATAGTGAAGATCCAGGGATTAATGCATGTTTTGCCTTTTGGAATTTATTAGCTGTAAAAGATGTAACAAACTGGAGTCCAAAGATGAGAAAGCCCTTGGAGGATCTATATGGAAAGGAGTATTTTGCCAATACGTTCTCAGCATGGGTGGAAGCCATGACTCATTTTTCCAGAAAATCTGATGGTAAATTTATAGACTGTGGTTTTTAAACAAATGTTATTGCTTGAAAAAAATCTTTATCTTCCCTCATTCTTTTTTTTGTTTGTTTGTTATTAGTAATCAAATTACAAATGACGGCTACAACTGAACTCTTAGTTCATGCTTTTTAACTCCTTGATGAGATCTGACTGGCCAATCACAGCAAGTTTACAGTAAAACCAATCACTTTAGCACAGTAAAATGGTTGTGATTGGTGTGGTCTAGGACACCACCAATCACTACCAAGTGGTGAGGGGACGTATCTGTGGTCCCACCTCGGCGATTACTATGATTGGTCAGTCAGTACTAACCAATCGATGCATCGGCAGCCAATTGAAAATAAGGCTGGGTTCACACGACCTATTTTCAGGCGTAATGGAGGCGTTTTACGCCTCGAATTACGCCTGAAAAGACGGCTCCAATACGTCGGCAAACATCTGCCCATTCATTTCAATGGGTTTGCCGATGTAATGTGCAGACGAGCTGTCTTTTTACGCGTCGCTGTCAAAAGACGGCACGTAAAAATACAGCCTCGTCAAAAGAAGTGCAGGACACTTCTTGGGACGTTTTTGGAGCCTTTTTCTCATAGACTCTATTGAAAGCAGCTCCAAAAAACGGCTGAGAAAACGCAGCGAAAAACGCGAGTTGCTCAAAATACGTCTGAAAATCAGGTGCTGTTTTCCCTTGAAAACAGCTCCGTATTTTCAGACGTTTTTGGCTCAGCGTGTGAACATACCCTAACAGTCACTGTCCGCTTCCAGTCAGGAAGAACGAACAGATTGCTTGTGCGATTTTCTGTACTGTGCTAACCTGTATTATAGAGAGCGATCATCATCCATGTCCCCTGTGTACTGTTGCAGTCCCTCCCCATGTCCCATTTTTGTTGCTTCAGTTCAGCATCTGTGGTAACTTTTTAGCACGTTTTTTTGGGGGGTGCTTTCTGTTATTTTTCCACCTGCACCATCTCCTTTCGTGCGTCCTGCAATCATTGAGCGCTGATCAGTGATGTACGTCATTGATCAGCATCTTTATTTGTTTTTGGGGTCGGTGTTTTTTTTTTTTTTTAAATGAAACAAACAAAAAAAATAATAATAGTAGTTAGGTTTAGCCCTTATTCACATGACAGGGTTTCCTGGCCGTGCGACGGCCGTTCATAAAACGGCCGTCGCACGGCCGCAGTAGGAACAAAAGGCCCTAATGGAGCTATTCACACGACCGATTTTTTTTTCCCGGCCCGTCAAAAAATGGGACATGCCCTATTTTCGGCCGTTTACCCGGCCGCCCGGCACCCATAGAAGTCTATGGGGCCGGGTAATACACGGCCATCACCGGAATGTGTCCCAAGTGATAACCGTGTATTCCATCGCTCGCGCTCTCTCTCCTCCTCCACACGGTGCAGAGTGCATGTGAGGAGGAGGAGGGTCTTTGGGGATTCCGCTACAGGAGAAGTGAGTGACTACACTATTCATATATGGACACAGCGACATCACTCACTTCTGAAGCATTACCTGCAGGGGGCTGGGTGGCATTACCTACAGGGGGCTGGGTGGCATTACCTACAGGGGGCTGGGTGGCATTACCTACCAGGGGGGCTGGGTGGCATTACCTACCAGGGGGGCAGAGTGGCATTATCTACAGAGGGCTGTGTGTGGCATTATCTACAGAGGGAAGTGTGTGGCATTATCTACAGAGGGAAGTGTGTGGCAACAAATTTAAATGAAATTCATCCGATTTTAAAACGGACAGGGAAAAAAACGGATGCAGAACGGGTCAAAATCTTTAAAAACAGCAACACGGAACGGATGAAAAACGGCCCAAAACGGCTGTTTTTATTGGCCGACACTCGGACCCTGTCGTGTGAATAAGGCCTTAGCCCTTATTTACACGACAGGGTTTCCCGGCCGGGTGATGGCCGTTCATAAATGGGCCATCACCCGGCTGCATTAGGAACAATAGACCCCTAATGGGGCTATTCACACGACCAATTTTTTTTGACGGCCCGGGAAACCTGGCCATCAAAAAATGGGACATGCCCTATTTTCGGCCGTTTACCCGGCCGCCCGGCTCCCATAGAAGTCTATGGGGCCGGGTAATACACGGCCATCACCGGAATGTGTCCCGAGTGACGGCCATGTATTCCGTCGCTCGCGCGCTCTCTCTCCTCCACCCTCCTACAAGGGGCAGGGTGGCATTATCTACAAAGGGCTGTGTGTGGCAACAAATTGAAATTAAATTCATCTTATTTTAAAACGGACAGGGAAAAAAACAGATGCAAAACGGGTCAAAATCGGACGTTAAAAACGGCAACACGGAATCGGAACGGATGCAAACCGGCCGGGAAAAACGGCCCAAAACGGCCGATTTTAACGGCCGACACTCGGACCCTGTCGTGTGAATGAGGCGTTAGCCCTTATTCACACGACAGGGTTTCCCGGCCGGATGACGGCCGTTCATAAAACGGCCGTCACCCAGCTGCAGTAGGAACAATAGACCCCTAATGGGGCTATTCACACGACCAATTTTTTGACGGCCCGGGAAACTTGGCCGTCAAAAAATGGGACATGTCCTATTTTCAGCCGTTTACTTGGCCGCCCGGCTCCCATAGAAGTCTATGGGGCCGGGTAATACACGGCCATCACCGGAATTTGTGCCGACTGTTGGCCATGTATTCAGTCGCTCGCTTCCTCCTCAGCGCAGAGTGCATGTGAGGAAGAGGAGTTTATGCCATTCTGACGAATGGCTGTACGCTGGAGGTAAGTTTATACACTGTGTGGCAGGGCCGGGGTGTACAGCAGGTGGAAGGGAGCACTGCACTGGCTCCCTTCCCCTGCTTGTTTTAAAAGCGCCCTGGCCCGGCGACTCCTTCCATGGCCGATGGCGTCGCTAGCAGCGGCTGCTACTACTGTAGCGACGCCACTATAGCAGAGCAGGGAGGTATCTCCCTGCTCTACTATGTGCTAGCCCCACTTTAGCTCCCTGAAGGAGCGGAATCCCTGTGTGTTCGGGGATTCCGCTCCTGGACAGAGCGCTTGATGTCTCTGTCCATATCTGGGCAGTGACATCAGGGGAAACTCCTGAAGCGGAATCCCCGAACACTCTGTGATCGGGGATTCCACACCAGGAGAAGCCAGTAACGTTCATTGTCCCTAAATGGACACAGACGACAGGGGCTTTTCCTGTAGTGGAATCACCGGCCACATGGGGATTCCCCTTCAGGAGTTGCCCCTGATGTCACTGTCCAGATATGCCCGGCCCGGAACGGATGCAAAACTAATGCAAACCGGCCGGGAAAAACAGACGATTTTATCGGCCAACACTCGGGCTCGGGCGGGACCCTGTCGTGTGAATAAGGCATTAGGCCTCATTCACACGACCGGATCCGAGTGTCGGCCGATGAAATCGGCCATTTTGGGCCGTTTTTCCCGGCCGGTTTGCATCCGTTCCGATTACGTTCCGGGCCGTGTTGCCGTTTTTAACGGCCGATTTTGACCCGTTTTGCATCAGTTTTTTTTCCCTGTCCGTTTTAAAATCGGATGAATTTCATTTAGATTTGTTGACACACACAGCCCTCTGTAGATAATGCCACAGCCCCCCTGGTATGTAATGCCACGCAGCCCCCCCGGCAGGAAATGCCACGCAGCCCCCGGCAGGAAATGCCACGCAGCCCCCGGCAGGAAATGCCACGCAGCCCCGGCAGGTAATGCCACGCAGCCCCCGGCAGGTAATGCCACGCAGCCCCCTGTAGGTTGCACCCCCCCCCTTCCCTTCCAGGAGAAGTCACTGACTTCAATGTCCATATATGGACAGTGCAGTCACTGATGATGACTTCTGGAGAGGAATCCCCGACCCGGAATTACGCGATGACTCGGGTTTGGTACACAAGCATGTGTTCTCATTTGGTTATAGAGGTATCATGAATGCATTATTGTAAGTTTTGTGTCATTTTTTTTTACCTTATTATGTCTTTGAATAGAATTATTAATATTGACCCAGTTGGAGTCTAAAATATTGACCCAGTCTGAGTGCTTATGGTTTAGGCTGAACCCCCCTATTTATTTTTTGTTTTTTTTATATTGAGCACCATTTTGAGGAATTTTTTTTATGTTGATTGGTCCTAATAAGCTCTCATCATCTCTCTTTATTTGGTACACAATGACCCTAAGGCCTCATTCACACGGCCGGTTTTCCCGGCCGGGTGCCGGCCGTTCACAAATCGGCCGGCACCTGGCTGCATTAGGAATAATAGACCCCTAATGGGGCTATTCACATGACCGATTTTTTGACGGCCGGGAAAACCGGCCGTCAAAAAATAGGACATGCTCTATCTTCGGCCGGGTGCCCGGCCGCCCGGCTCCCATAGAAGTCTATGGGGCCGGGTAATACACGGCCATCACCGGGATGTGTCCCGAGTGATGGCCGGGTTTTCCGGCGCTTGCGCTCTATCTCCTCCTCCTCACAGCGCAGAGTGCATGTGAGGAGGAGGAGTTGATGCCATTCGGACGAATGGCATCGCTGTACACTGTGTGGCAGGGCCGGGGTGTCCAGCAGGTGGAAGGGAGCGCTGCGCTGGCTCCCTTCTCCTGCTTGTTTTAAAAGCGCCCTGGCCCGGCGACACCTTCGATGGCGCCGCTAGCAGCTGCTGCTGCTGCGGCTGCTACTACTGTAGCGACGCCACTATAGCAGAGCGGGGAGGTATCTCCCCGCTCTGCTATGTGCTAGCCGCACTTTAGCTCCTTGAAGGAGCGGAATCCCCGTGTTTTCGGGGATTCCGCTCCTGGACAGAGCGCTTGATTTCTCTGTCCATATCTGGGCAGTGACATCAGGGGAAACTCCTGAAGCGGAATCCCCGAACACATGGGGATTCCCCTTCAGGAGTTGCCGCTGATGTCACTGTCCAGATCTGCCCGGCCCGGCACGGATGCAAAACTTAATGCAAACCGGCCGGGCAAAATGGCCGATTTTACCGGCCGACACTCGGGCTCGGGAACGACCCGGTCGTGTGAATCCCGCCTAAAGCAATTTCTGACATTCTATATTTCTGCTATAAGCGACTGTATTAAAGTAAGCCTGTTCAACATTCCTGGGACAATACTATATTGTCTAAGGTCAGATTACCAACCTAAAGCAGACCAAAGAGTGTTTCTAAATAAGTTAATAATGGGAGAGGATGTACAGGTAACAATCAAAGATTACTGTGCAGCCCCAGCTACAGTGGAAAAACATGGTGTACTAAAAAATAAAGTCCCCAAAGGTCTTTTCTGACTTTTGAGGAACAAGCAATAATAATAAAAAAAAAACTAAGAACGATAGCCCTGCCCCAATTACCCTAAAATAGACATGTAATATATCCTAATTTACGGTAGACTATGACTATCACAAATCGAAGGTCTATTTTAGGGAAAAACGATATTACTACCATAAAAAATTTGCTGAAAAGTAAAAAATCATTTCTTTACTATTATTTTCAAACTATAAGACTAAAAATTCTAAAATGGAAAAAAGGATTAGTTATAAAAATTATGAAAAAAAACAAACAAACCCCTGCATTGACTCCCTGCATTGTCTATGAAAAAAAACACTGCAAAAATCACATCACTAGCCCAACAAACAAAAAAATTCATAGGAGTTTAACTAGCACATGCTAAAAATTGCTAAACGGTGTTTTGTCCTGAAACGGGGTCCGGTCCTGAAAACCGCTCAAAAGAGCCCAGTCCGGAACCGGTTAATAATATATGATCTTTCTATGTCAATTGACTCGCATTCATTACAGCTGCCATAAAGCACTAACATCCTGCTGTACTGTCTACAGGAAATACTGTACAGTAGTTTGTATCTCCAATATGGCTGCCCCCAAAGAAGTTATTAAAAATGTAAAATATATAGATACATTTAAAAAAAATTCTAACCGAACACCATCTAATGACTTACATCTAATGAATAAAACTAAAATTAAAAACATGGCATACGTACCCTTAAAGTGGTGAGAAATACATACTCTGAAAGCAGAGTTCGGAACCACTATGAATAACCTTGGATTTTGAATAGTAATGTAAGTTTTTAAAGGGAACCTCTACCAACTTTACTTCTGGCAAAAGATCCTCAGTAAAGTGTTTGTTCTACTCCCTGTGAAAATACTTCCATACCTTCCTGGGAATACAGAAGGACTTTCACATCAATGATGTATTTCTATGCAGGTACAGAGATACCGACATATGATGTAACTCTGGGGACAACAGCCGGAGTCCTTTATTGCAGCCGTACAGCCCAGAAATCAGGTTAGTTAGGTTTAGTATAAGAAGGATCATACAATACATGGTTAGTATGGGAGTTTTAAGCAGATTTGAAATGTATGTAATTTCAATATAAATACTGTACCAGAAATGAATCAAATTGCGATATATATACATTTATATATTTTTTTCCAACCAATAATTAACATTTTTAAAGACTAGTAAAAAAATATAAAGTTAAAACACTGGGAAATACTCTGGCAGAGAAATCTGAAATGCTGCAGGGCCTCTACCTTGCAATGTATACCCTTCCATTACCCATTTGAATCCTTTCCTTACAACTATATCTACAGTATGACGTATCCATGATGACTTGCATCAAAGTGATATTCAGATCGTATTTATAAAATAAAGTAATATTGTAATAATGTCTTTACTCATCAGGTAATATTTGTCGACATTTGCTTCCACACATTCGCTGCCCGACGTTGATTATTCATGGTATGAAGGATCCTATGGTCCCATCATTTCACGCATGGTTTCTGCATCAACAAGTGAAAAATTCAAGGTGAGCGACTTTACTGTACTAGCTGCTGCATTATAATCACACGGTAATGCCTTGTTCACACGGTGTATTTTTCACGCTGATTCCAATGCTAAATCAGTGTTTGAATCAGAGCTGAAAATGTAGGTGGTTTAAAAGTTTTTGCTGATTTTTCTGTGCTCTGAAAACAATGGGCATCTGAGAAGCAGCACCGAAAGCCTTGGCTTAAGATCGACTTACCTGCAAACGCTGATGCTGCTGCAGAATCAACTGTAGCCTCTGGTGCCGATGTGGCCGTCACGATGCAGGACCTGTGAGTGACGTCACAGATCTGCACTGTTACAAGCTGGGCGTTCTGAAGAGAAGAGGATGTTACTTCTCATCAGAGCGCCCAGCTAGTGAAAGTATTAAAAACGCCCCGATGTACGCACATAATACACGCCCACTTGGACTTTTACTTTTAAACACACCCACTTGGACTTTTGCAAGCCTCATTTGCATAACTACAAAAATGGTCATAACTTGGCCAAAAATGCTCGTTTTTTTAAAATAAAAACGTTACTGTAATCTACATTGCAGCGCCTATCTGCTGCAATAGCAGATAGGGGTTGCAAAATCTGGTGACAGAGCCTCTTTAAAGCCATAAATTGCGCAATCCCCCATTGGCGCACCAGAGGGCACCCTACTTCCCCTGCTAATTGGTATGTTTGTTCTTGTGGTTGAACACGACGCTTCTAGAGAGCACTTCCTTATTAGTGGCACTTCTTGTGTGGCTTGGGGGGGTTGGTGTACTTAGTAAAGGAGCCCTGGTGTAAGCCATCAGAGCTGATGACTTGTACAGTATAACAAATACCCAAGATGCCAGCTTGTGCACATGGTATTGCAGAGACATAGCGGTGGAACCTCCTAATTTGCATCTGAATGCAGATATGCCTATTAAATATATTTCACATACACCGTTCAATGCTCTGTTTGTAATAACGCCATATGAGGAAAGGGTTGTGAAAACTTGGGAACGGTCTTCTATGGAATTGCTTTTGCTGGGCTGTGCATTTCCTGGGATTGGATTAAACTTTCTATATACAGGTATCTCGTCTTTCCTAATAGAAGCATTTGATAGTTTGGTATATCTAACTAAGTGATGGTTATGTAGTGCTTCATGCACTATATTTTTTTTTAATTGTTCAACTTGTGTATTTTACAGGCTGAAACTAATGCGTGATGGCAAACATAATCTTCATCTACGATTTACTGAAGAGTTTAACAGATTAGTCGAAGATTTCCTGTGCTCAGCATGACTTTTATGTAAAACTCCCTTTAAGAATCTTGTAACTTGGTTAGTAATGAAGTCTATGTAGTGCAATATTTTTTTCATTACAATTTTGCTATTAAATCTACTGAAATTACCGTTTCCATGACTGACAACGGCTATGAAAGCACTGTGTGGTCAATAAAAACCACAACTGTGCCCTGTACACAGATGCCTAGCACTTCTTCTTTTGAAAGTACACAACTTGTATGCACCTGTAAAACAGCTCATTTACACCATTCAGCCAGAACATTAAAGCCACCTGCCTAATATTGTGTAGGTTCCCCTTGTGCCACCAAAACAGCTTTGACCCGTCAAGTCATGGACTCCACAAGTGCTTTGAAGGTTTTTTGTGGCATCTGGCACAAAGAACATAGCAGCAGATAATTTAAGTTCTGTAAGTTGTGAGGTGATGCCTCCATGGGTCAGACTTGTTTTTCCAGCACATCCCACAGTTGCTCAATGGGATTGAATTTGGAGGGCAAGTTGACACATTGAACTCTTTTGTCATGTTCCTCAAAACATTCCTGAAGAGCGCATTGTCCTTCTGAGGCCTAGTTCACTGTTTTTTGCAGGCAGAAACATCTGCCTCAAAATTTCCTTCAGGAATTTTGAGGCAGATTTTGACCTGCCTGCACTCTGTTTTTTGCTCTGCCTCTCATTGATGTCAATGGGAGGTCAGAGACGGAAACATCTGAAGAAAGGGCATGACGCTTCTTTTTTCCGCAAGCGTTTTTGCTTCCGCGAGCGGGAAGAAACCTCCACCTCCCATTGAAATCAATGGGAGGCGTTTTCGGACGTTTTTGCAGAAGTTTCCAATTCGGTTTCCGCATCAAAAACAGTGCCAACAAACTCTGTGAGACCACAGTCATTAGGGAATACTTTTACCATGAAGAGGTGTACTTGGTCTTCAACAATGTTTAGGTAGATGGGACGTGTCAAAGTAATATCCACATAAATGCAAGGACCCAAGGTTTCCCAGCAGAACATTTCCCAGAGCATCACACTGCCTCCGCCAGCCTCCTTCCCAAAGTGCTTCATGATGCCATCTCTTCCCCAGGTAAGCAATCAACATGCACCCGGCCATTCACATGATGTCAAAAAAAGTCATTCGTCAGACCAGGCCACCTTCTTCCATTGCTCCATGGTCCAGATCTGATGCTCATGTGGCCATTGTAGGCATTTAAGCGGTTGACAGGAGTCAGCATGGGCTGACTGTCAGGGTCCATGAAAGTTAGCCCTAACTATAAATCACCTTTGCTGTGCACAGTATTTATAAATTCCCCCATCAAACTTCATCCACGGGTGGAGGAAGAGAGTCCTTCTGTCTGAAGGCTTCGGAACAAGGAGTCAGCCAATAAACAGCTGTGCGGTGACGTCTAATTGCAGTTCTGCGTTCTCGGCACACTGAAACATAATGGGGATTGAATACACAGAGCTATACAGAAGTGATGCTTGTTCAGTGCAAGACCCCCCCCCCCCTGCCTTCTACTTCTCAAAGGGGGTGACAATGCAGCTTAGAGCTGCTGGATGAAGCCCCTCTGCTTTTGTTATAAAGTATCATGCTCCCTTAATATCTCCCCCCTCTTTTCCTGCCATTTTCTTTACACCTGCTCTAGTTACAACAGACAAATTCTCTTCAAGCCGTTGTAATATGATGCAGCTCTAGTCTGGTCTGAGGTCGGGAGGGAGGGGTTTCTGCAGAGAGTGCTGGGCTGAGAGCAGGACACTCTCAGTCCTTCCTTGTGCGCACCCCCTTAAAGGTGCTTTTTTATGTACAGCTTTCTCCCCATTACTGTGCATAGGGAGAAAGCTGTCAATCATCGGTAGCTGTGCTAGGTTGGAGCAGCAGATAATGAATACGCTGGACTCCTTCCTCCCAGCGCCCACCTCATTCTGCAACACTTAAAATTTAAGTTATTCTATATCAATAGAAATCAGACATGAGTGACAAACCACTGAAATCCACCTGTATGTTGCTACTTCATGCTGCCCTAAGAGAGGGCAGCATAAAGTCACTGACAGGTTCCCTTTAACAGCTTACTTATCTCATATTAACCCCTTCAGGACTGAGCCTGTTTTGGCCTTCAGGACGAAGGCGATTTTTCAAATCTGACGTGTCACTTTATGTGGTAATAACTCCGGAATGCTTTTACCTATCCAAGCGATTCTGAGATTGTTTTCTTGTGACATATTGTACTTTATGTTAGTGAAAAAATTTGGTTGATAAATTCAATATTTATTTGTAAAAAACACCAAGATTTGGAGAAAATTTGCAAAAATTAGCATTTTTCTAAATTTAAATGCATCTGCTTGTAAAACAGATAGTAATACCACACAAAATAGTTACTAGTTAACATTTCCCATATGTCTACTTTAGTTTGGCATCATTTTTTGAACGTCCTTTTATTTTTCTAGGACGTTACAAGACTTAGAACTTTAGCAGCGATTTCTCATATTTTCAAGAAAATTTAAAAAGGCGATTTTTACAAGGACCAGTTCAGTTCTGAAGTGGCTTTGAGGGCCTTATATATTAGAAAGTCCCCATAAATCACCCCATTTTGAAAACTGCACCCCTCAAAGTATTCAAAACAGCATTCAGAAAGTGTATTAACCCTTTAGGCGTTTCACAAGAGTTAAAGCAAAGTAGAGGTGAAAGTTACAAATTTCATTTTTTTTTACAAAATTCATTTGTAATGCATTTTTTCTATACCACAGAAGGTTTTACCCAAGAAATGTAACTTATTATTTATTGCACAGATTCTGCAGTTTTTAGAAATACCCTACATGTGGCCCTAGTGCGCTAATTTACTTAAATACAGGCCTCAGAAGCAAAGGAGCACCTAGTGTATTTTGGGGCCTCCTTTTTTTTTAGCATATATTTTAGGCACCATGTCCGGTTTGAAGAGGTCTTGTGGGGCCAAAACAATAAAGACCCCCAAAAGTGACCTCATTTTGGAAACTAAACCCCTCAGGGAATTTATCTAGGGGTATAGTTAGCATTTTGAACCCACAGTTTTTTTTGCTAAATTTATTTGAATTAGTTCGTGAAGATGAAAATCTACTACTTTTTTTCTGAAAAACATAGAAATTTTTAATTTTTTCAAGGAATAAAAGAGAAAAAACACCCTAACATATGTAAATCTATTTCTCCTGATTATAGCAATACCCCATATGTGGTAATAAACTGCTGTTTGGACCCACAGCAGGACTCAGAAGGGAAGGAGCACCATTTGGATTTTGAAATTCTGATTTTGCTGGAATAGTTTTCAGTGCCATGTCGCGTTTGAAATGCACTGGAGGGAATAAAATAGTGGAAATCCCCGGAAAGTGACCCCATTTTGGAAACTACACTCATCAAGGAATTTTTCTAGGGGTAAAGTTAGCATTTTGACCCCACGGTTGTTTGGCTGAATTCATTGGAATTATTCTGTAAAGGTAAAAATCAACTTTTTTTTTGAAAAAAGGTATCCATTTTACATTTTTACAAGGAATAAAGGAGAAAAAGCACCCCAACATTTGTAAAACAATTTCTCCCGATTACGGAAATATGCCATATGTGGTAATAAACTGCTGTTTGGACCCACAGCAAGACTTAGAATGGAAGGAGCGCTATTTGGCTTTTGGAGCTCAAATTTAGCTGAAATGGTTTTTGGGTGCCATGTCGCATTTGCAAAGCCCCTGAGAGGCCAAAACAGTGGAAATCCCCCAAAAGTGGAAATTACACCACTTAAAGAATCTATCTAGGGATATAGTGGGCATTTAGACCACACAAGTCTTTTGCAGGATTTATTAGAATTAGGCCGTGAAAATGAATATCAACATTTCTTCCACTAAAATGTTGCATTTTTTCAATTTCACAAAGGATAAAGGGGGAAAAAGCTGCCCAACATTTGTAAAGCAATTTCTCCCGAGTACGGCAATACCCCACGTGTGGTCCTAAATGGTTTTTCATTAGAAAGTAATTAACCCTTTCTGGACTGATCCATTTTTTTCTTTTCCTTTTTAGTTTTTTCCTCCTCGCGTTCCAAGAGCCACAACTTTTCTATTTTTTAGTCAATAGAGCGGCGTGAGGGCTTATTTATTGAGGGACGAGCGGTCGTTTTTATTGGTACCATTTTTTGGTACATACAACTTTTTGAGCACTTTTTATTAATTTTTTAGGTAGAGCCAAGGTGACCAAAAAAACAGCGATTTTGCCGTTTTAAATTCTTTATTTTTCACGTGAGACACTCCATACATCACCCCCACACCACGACATGCTATTAAGTCGTGGTGCGCGAAGGGGTTAATGTGCAGCGGATGGTGCAGAGTGAAAATTAAAATTTTCCACTCATATGCCATTTTAGTGCACTATATGTTATGCCCAGTTTGTGCCACTGAAGACAAATACCTCATAAAATATTAACCGGGTTCTCCCGGGTATGGCGATGCCATATCTGTGGACGTAAATTGGTGTTTAGGCACGCTGCAGGGCTCAGAAGGGAGGGACGCCATTTGGCTTTTTGGGCGCAGATGTAGCTTGGTAGTTGTTCTGTTTGGGGTTTTACTGGTGTTTCAGTTTATAATGTGGGGGCATATGTAATCTGTGCGGGGTACATCAGGGTATAATAAGAGGGTATAATAATGCAGTAAATAAATAATCTGCAGATGCGTGGCCGGTGTCGCACTGATAAATGGCGCCCGATCTTATCTGCTTTTGGACACTGCACATTTTCTGAGAGCCAGAACTTTTTTATTTTTTCTCCACCGCAGCTGTGCGAGGGTTTATTCTTTGCGGGACAATCTGTAGGTTTTCATTGGTACCATTTTGGGGTACCAGAAATTTTTTTGATCACGTTTTATTCCATTTTTTGGCAAGCAAGGTGATCAAAAACCATAAATTCTGACAATGTTTTTTATTCGTTTTTTTATGGACTTCACCCTGGGCTATAAATGACCATTTTACTTTATTCTGCGGGTCGATACGATTACAGCGATACCATATGTATATAATGTTTTTTATGTTTTGCAGCGTTTGTGCAATAAAATCACTTATTTATAAAATAAATTATTTTTTGTGTCACCATATTCTGAGAGCGATAACTTTTTTCTTTTTCAGTCAAAAAAGCTGTGTAAGGGCTTGTTTTTTGCGGGACGGGTTGTAGTTTGTATTGGTACCATTTTGGCGTACATGCGACTTTTTGATCACTTTTTATTGTATATTTTGGGAGGGTTGGTAACCAAAAAATTGTGATTCGGGCACTGTTTTTCGTTTATTTTTTTTGCGCTGTTCATTATGCGGGAAAAATAATATTACAGTTTTATAGTTGGGGTCGTTACGAACGCGGTGATATGTGTACTTTTTTTAACGTGTTATTTTTTTTCCCTATAATAAAAGACTTATAGGAAAAAAAGCATTCTTTGTTTATGTCACTTCTAACTTTTATTTTTACACTTTTTAAAAACATTTTTATTATCTTTTTTTTACTTTTTTTACTTGTCCCACTAGGGGCCACTTAGACTTGCAGCTCTGATCGCTGCTAGAACACATTACACTACACACGTAGTGTAATGTGTTCTAACTGTCATTGTGACGTAACTGTCACACTGACAGGAAGCATCGGAGGACCGGCCGGGGGCTGCTCCTCCGAGGCTTCCGTACATGGCAACCCGGAGGTCATTGTCTGGCCTCTGGTTGCCATGATAAGGATCGCCAGCCCCCGCAAATGCATGTGGGGGGCTGCCGATCCGCTGTAAACCTCTTCGATGTGGTGATCGCAATCGACCACCGCATCGAAGGGGTTAATTGCCGATTTCAGCGGCGACAGGCCGCTGATCGGCAACGGGGAGAGCAGGGCAGACACCCTGCACAGTTAACCGCCGCTGCGGTGTAGCACCGCGCGGCGGTTAACTGTTAAAGCGCGGACGTAACTGCACGCCCAGGTGCGCGAAGTTACTGCTCACCTGGACGTGCATTTACGCCAAGGTGCGGGAAGGGGTTAATGTTTCTTTTGCCCAACATGTTTTATTACTTTAACAAGGGGACTGAAAATTTTTACCAACTTACTTACTATGTGATATGTATAGATAAGTTACCGTTGCTTATTAAGTAGGGCTGGACAATTAATCGAAAAATAATCAAAATTGTAATTCAGTGCAATTAATCAACATTATCTTTAGAATTTCAGTTTCATCAATTATTTTCACTCGGTTTAACCTGTATCTGCATTTTCAGGACGCAGAAACAGTTGAACCAAATGGTAGAGCAGTGGACTGTAAGGTACCTGCTCTATCGTTCAGTATGTATTGCTGGACACGAGGCAGTGACGTCATCGTTCCGAGCTGCACAGACCAGAGGGATCTCCTCCACTTGTCATTGGAACGGGTTTAGCTGAGTATGTATAGTATTATTTTTATCAGACACTATTGGGGGCAGTTATGGGGACATTATACTGTGGGAGGGCAGTTATGGGGGCATTATACTGTGTGGAGGCAGCTATGGGGCATTATACTGTGTGGGGGGTAGTTATGTGGGCTTTATACTGTGGGGAGGGAAGTTATGGCTGCTTTATACTTTGGGGAGGGCAGTTATGGGGCATTATACTGTGCGGAGACAGTTGTAGGGCCATTATACTGTGGAAGCAGCTATGGGGCATTATACTGTGAGGGCAGTGTCAGGGGGTACATTATATACAGTAGTAAACAGCAGGCTCGGGATAAATATTCAATCGTGTAACATGCAAATGGTGGGCGTGGCATACAAAAGGGGTGTGGTCTAAAAAATCGTTCAGTAATCAAGGTTACATGTTCAATTAATCGTGATTTTGATTTAGGTCATAATCGCCCAGCCCTATTATTAAGCATGCTATATACAGCATGATAACTCCTTTTTTTCAATTGATATTATTACAATCCCTTTATCTTTTTTTCTTATGGGATCTGTTAACATAAATTTTTGGCTCCCTAACAGGTAGCCATTTGTCATATACTAACATTACTAATATTTGGTTCTATTGTCATTCCAGATGACATTTTATCTCAATAAAACAAAGAAGCAATATGAGCTTTGGAGTATTGATTCAGTATCGATTGTGGCATCTATGAGGTTAATTGACTAGAATCTGAGGTTCTTGTTTCTGTCAATCACAGCCAGGCTCCTGCAGCTGATCGGGTGGGCACAGCCACCAGAACGTACCATTATGTCCTATTGCAGGTAAAAAACGACAATTTGGCTGGGTTCACACTGAGTTTTTTGCAGGCAGAAAATCTGCCTCAAAATTTCATTTGGAATTTTGAGGCAGATTTTGCTCTGCCTGCACGCGGATTTTCGCGCCGTTTTTCGCCCGCCGCCATTGATCGCCCCGGGCATAACGCCGCGAAATACGCGTTCTCTGCCTCCCATTGATGTCAATGGGAGGTCAGAGACGTAAACGGCCGAAGATAGGGCATGTCCCTTATTTTTCCCAAGAATCGTTTTTTCCGATCGCTAATGTCACCTAAACCACTAAATATAAATAAATATGCATTACTGCTAAATCTACTTACAATAGGGAGGTTCTTAGTGCACATTTTGTGTCATTTTGGTGGAATGTTCTGTTCAAACTTTTGTGTTGTTTATGTGATTTCATATATGTGGGGTTAGTGATGGCCTCCATTTATTGATCTTGCTCTCCTCCCATTCTGCCTTGTGTGAATTTAATTAGTTTAATGCTGGTTCCAACCATCCCCCCATCTATGT
Organism: Rhinoderma darwinii; assembly: GCF_050947455.1. Taxonomy (NCBI): domain Eukaryota; kingdom Metazoa; phylum Chordata; class Amphibia; order Anura; family Rhinodermatidae; genus Rhinoderma; species Rhinoderma darwinii. The sequence continues at coordinate 159,086,987 of NC_134691.1, read as the reverse complement.
AGGCTTAGTCCCAGTTCTGTGTGTATGTGCAGAGTAGGTACCCACCTATGGAGGATGCCTTGTCGTGGCAGGTGGGCAAACACTTTTTGATCAAAAACGTGCACTAAGAACCTCCCTATTGTAAGTAGATTTAGCTGTAATGCATATTTATTTATATTTAGCGGTTTAGGTGGCATTAGTGTCGCGGTGTGCTGTCGCCATTTTTTTGTGTGCAGCTATAATGTTGAGCACTCAGGAGAGGAGACAGACGGGCTAAAGGTTGAGCCGTCACTGAATTACGTTGACGGATTTGAATGGGACAACGTAACCAACAATGTATGTGAATAGATGCAGGCTGCACAAGCAAAACATTCAATTTTTAAAAAGATATATTGAGGAACTAATTTTTACCCCAAAAAAACAGTTGAATAAGAAAAAAAAATCATTCAACTGTGTCCATAGCCTTTAAGCCTGGTTCACTAATCATATCAATACAGTCAGCTTGGTTCTGGTACTGTATCTGTGTATTAACCCCTTAATGACCAGCCTATTTTGGACCTTAATGACCAAGCTATTTTTTACGTTTTTCAATCGTCGCATTCCAAGAGCTATACACTTTTTATTTTTGCGTCGACATGGCTGTATAAGGTCTTGTTTTTTGCGGGACAAGTTGTATTTTTTAATAGCACCATTTTTAGGTACATATTATTTATTGATTAACTTTTATTAACTTTTTTTGGGGGGGGAATAGAAAAAAATCTGAAATTTCGCCACTCTTTTTTGCGTCCTAAATCTACGCCGTTTACCGTGTGGTATAAATAACACAATAACTTTATTCAGCGGGTTGTTACGATTGCAACGATACCAAATTTGTATAGTTTTTGTATGTTTTACTACTTTTACACAGTAAAAACGCTTTTTTTTTCAAAATTATTTGTTTTTGTGTCTCCATATTTGAAGAGCCGTAACGTTTTTATTTTTTCGCCGATGCAGTTGTAGGAGGGCTTTTTTTTTGCGGGACGACTTGTAGTTTTTATTGGTACCATTTTGGAGTAGATGCGACTTTTTGATCACTTTTTATTAAAAAATTTTAAAGTCAGTATTCACAGAAAACAGCAATTCTTCCATAGTTTTTTATTATTTTTTTTACGGCGTTCACCGTGCGGGTTAAATAATGTAATAGATTTATAGTTACGGACGCGGCGATACCAAATATGTGTAACTTTTTAACTTTATTTTGTTTTTTTAATAGTAAAGCATTTTGTAAGGGGAAAAGCTGGGTTTTTCATTTTTTTTCACATTTTTTTTTAAATTAACTTTATTAAACTTTTTTTTCACTTTTTTACTAGTCCCATTAGGGGACTATAATATGCGATTCTGCGATCGCATTTATAATACACTGCAATACTTTTGTATTGCAGTGTATTACTGCCTGTCCGTTTAACACGGACAGGCATCTGCTAGGTCATGCCTGCGGCATGATCTAGCAGGCATTCACTCCAGGCAGCCTGGGGGCCTTTATTAGACCCCCGGCTGCCATTAGAGACACAGACACTCGGCGATCGTATCGCCGGGTGTCGGTGGGAGAGAGAGGGAGCTCCCTCCCTCTCTCCAAAACCACTCAGATGCGGTGCTCGCTATTGAGCACCGCATCTGAGGGGTTAAACGGGTGAGATCGATACTAATCTCGATCTCACACGGCAGAGCAGGGACGCTCCCAGCCCTCAGCTGCCTCTAGCAGCTGAGAGCAGGGAGATCTGACAGTTCCCTGCTCTGTTTACTTATTCCGATGCCGCGACGTAAAAAGTCTATGGCATCGGAATAAGGCCCGTTAGTGACCGACATAGAAACACGATGGGTCGGTCACTAACGGGTTAAGCTTAGTTCTGTTGTCATATTTATTCAGAATAGGGGTCTCAAACACGCCGGCCGAATGCGGCCCCTAAGGCTGTCATCTGCTGCCCGCGCAGATAACCATGGCTCCCTCGAGAGAAGACGGAGCAGACCGAAGAAGGAATGCGGCGGCACTCCTTCATGACGTCATGAAGGAGCGCAGTCCATTCGTGGTAGGTGAGCAATGGACACACAGCCCCCTGTAGATAGTGCAACATCCCCTGTAGATATTGCCTCACACCCCACCCCCTGTAGACAGCGCTACATTCCCCCCAGGGCCATACCTCCCAACCGCCCCGGATTCAGCGGTACCGTCCCGGTTTCTGGGCGGAGTCCCAGGCAGCCGGGCGTATGTCCCGCTGTCAACTGTATCTGTGCTCCCAGGACGCAGATACAGTTGAACCCAATGCTGAAGCATGGAACCGTCCGCTACCTGCTTTAGCATTAGTTCAGAACTAGGAGCAGAGAGAGCTCCTCCGCTCCCTGTGGACTCCCCGAGCACAGTGCTACTTTAAGTGCTGTGCCCAGGGAAGCCCTTGACATCACTGTCCTTATATGGACAGTGACGTCTGTGGCTACTCCTTGAGCGGAATCCCTGTTGCCAACGCTCTGGCATGGGATTCCCCCCCCCCCCCCAGGACAGTATATGGACAGTGACATCAGGGGATCCCTCTATTAGCAAAATCTCCGGCCTATCCTCTGGCTGGGGATTCCACTCCCAGAGGGAGTCACTATGGTGCTATCTACAGGGTGGGTGGCACTATCTTCAAGGGCAGTGTGGCAGTCTCTACGGAAGGCAGTGTGGCAGTATCTACGGAGGGCAGTGTGGCAGTATCTACAGAGGGCAGTGTGGCAGTATCTATGGAGTGCAGTGTGGCATTATCTACGGAGGGGTGTGGCAGTATCTACAGAGGCTAGTGTGGCAGAATCTACAGAGGGCACTGTGGCAGAATCTACAGAGGGCACTGTGGCAGTATCTATAGATGGCACTGTGGCATTATCTACAGAGGGCATTGTGTCACTATCTGAGAACGGGCTGCCGAATCTTGAAATTCTTGTGTCTACCAAACGCTGCCAACTGAGCAGCCAGACTGTATTTAGCGACACAAAGTCTGAAAAACTGGATTGTTAAAATAAGTATGTGGAGTAAACTCGTAAATTTCCAGTAAGTTTAAACCTAGCGGTATTATTATAGTGATGTAGTATTGTTATAGTAATGTAGGATTTTATTTTTTTAATTTGTTATCTTGACATCTGGTGCAAAAACAGGTATACAAAAGTCGGAAGTATCCAACTGCAGAATATTATAGAAGCAATAATGATGTGAAGACAGACATCACTGGGTAAGCAGAATAAGGGTATGTGCACACGACAACACCAAATACGTCTAAAATTACGGAGCTGTTTTCAGGAGAAAACGGCTCCTGAATTTCAGACATTTTGACAAGTGCACGCATTTTTCGCGGCGTCCATTACGGACGTAATTGGAGGTGGTTTTCATTGGAGTCAATGATAAACAGCTTCAATTACGTCCTAAGAAGTGTCCTGCACTTCTTTGCCGCGGGCGTAAAATGACAACTCGTCTGCACAGAATATCGTAAGACCCATTGCAAGCAATGGGCAGATGTTTGCCAACGTATTGGAGCCGTCGTTTCAGGCGTAATTCGAGGCGTAAAACGCCTCGATTACGTCTGAAAAGAGGTCGTGTTCACATACCCTAAGGCTGGGTTCACACGAGCACATTACGTCCGTAATGGACGGAACGTATTTCGGCCGCAAGTCCCGGACCGAACACAGTGCAGGGAGCCGGGCTCCTAGCATCATAGTTATGTACGATGCTAGGAGTCCCTGCCTCTCCGTGGAACTACTGTCCCGTACTGAAAACATGATTACAGTACGGGACAGTTGTCCTGCAGCGAGTCAGGGACTCCTACCGTTGTACATAACTATGATGCTAGGAGCCCGGCTCCCTGCACTGTGTTCGGTCCGGGACTTGCGGCCGAAATACGTTCCGTCCATTACGGACGTAACATGGTCGTGTGAACCCAGCCTAACAATGCAATAATCAGTACAGCAGGAATAATAGAATGAATCCAACATAAGTCAAACACATATTCTACCAAAACAAAGAAATAAAATAAAACATTGTGACCTTATATATTCTACGTCATTGGTGATGGCAGCATAGAGTATGCAATGCGGGAATAACCGGTCTGTGTAACAGGGTCATGTTGTATACCTACATCGTTCTGTCAAGGGTCGGATGAAGCACTCATTGTGAAAGGAGAATTATTCCAAGGTCCCATATCTTGGAAAACTTACTAGCAGATCTACGCTTTTGATAAACTATCTTTTCATAAGGGATAATCGAGTTTACTAGTCTAATCCAAAATGGGAGAGTGGGAAGGTGATCAATCATCCAGTGTTGTTCTATTGTTTTACGTGCCAAAAATAAAGTTTCCTTCAAAAAAATTCAAATGTGGTGTCTCCAAATTTCTTAATCTAATATGCCAAATAGTCATACCTTAGGTTCTAGAGGTACCGGGGTTTGCAGCAAGGAAGTAGGGCTGGGCACTTAATCTAATTAATACGCCATTTCAAGTTAGCACGATTCTGGATTTGCCCAAAATCGTGAAATCGTTACAGGCTCTGCCCCCATAGCAGGAGAGAAAAAAAATGTTCTAAACCAGCAGACACGCTGCACAGCTGATTTACTACAATGAATGCAGACAATGAACAGGGGCAGCAGTGAGGAGACTGTGGTTTGCTAAGGCTGGGTTCAGACGAGCATGTTACGTTTGTAATGGGCGGAACGTATTTTCGGCCGCAAGTCCCGGACAGAACACAGTGCAGGGAGCCGGTCTCCTAGCATCATAGTTATGTACGATGCTAGGAGTCCCTGCCTCGCTGCAGGACAACTGTCCCGTACTATAATCATGTTTTCAGTACGGGACAGTTGTCCTGCAGTGAGGCAGGGACTCCTAGCATCGTACATAACTATGATGCTAGGAGCTCGGCTCCCTGCAGTATGTTCGGTCCGAAATACGTTCCGTCCATTACGGCCGTAACATGCTCGTGTGAACTCAGCCTTACTGAGTGTTATATACTGTGAGTCCAGAGATTGTTTTATACTGAGTCCCGTTCTCTCGGGCAGCTTCTTAACCCATTAAGTTCCTGCTGCATTTAAACCAGGGGCGTAACTAGGAAAGACTGGGCTCCATAGCAAACTTTTGACTGGGGCCCCCCTCCCCTGGGTGTCACACAACCCCCCCCCCCCCCTTGTAGATAGTGCCTTTTTTACAGCCCCCCCTGTAGATAACGCCATACAGCCCCCTGTAGATAACGCCATACAGCCCCCTCTGTAGATAGCGCCATACAGCCCCCCTGTAAATAGTGCTATCTACAGAGGGGGCTGTATGGCGTTATCTACAGAGGGGGCTGTATGGCGTTATCTACAGGGGGGACTGTATGGCGTTATCTACAGGGGGGACTGTATGGCGCTATCTACAGGGGGCTGTATGGCGTTATCTACAGAGGGCGCTGTATGGCGTTATCTACAGGGGGCTGTATGGCGTTCTCTACAGAGGGGACTGTATGGCGCTATCAGCCTTGAAATGCAGCAGGAGCTGAATGGGTAACTGAAGTGGTTTTTGTTATACCACGGTAGCAGAGAGCAGTGTCAGTGGAGGAGCCTCAGTGCTGGTGATATACAATGCTTCAGGGTTTACTAGTTCTGTGTAGTACTGCTGATCATAAATCTAAGGCGGGATTCACACGACCGGGTCGTTCCCGAGCCCGAGTGTCGGCCGGTAAAATCGGCCATTTTGCCCGGCCGGTTTGCATTAAGTTTTGCATCCGTGCCGGGCCGGGCAGATCTGGACAGTGACATCAGCGGCAACTCCTGAAGGGGAATCCCCATGTGTTCGGGGATTCCGCTTCAGGAGTTTCCCCTGATGTCACTGCCCAGATATGGACAGAGAAATCTAGTGCTCTGTCCAGGAGCGGAATCCCCGAAAACACGGGGATTCCGCTCCTTCAAGGAGCTAAAGTGCGGCTAGCACATAGCAGAGTGGGGAGATACCTCCCTGCTCTGCTATAGTGGCGTCGCTGCAGTAGTAGCAGCCGCAGCAGCAGCAGCTGCTAGCGGCGCCATGGAAGGTGTCGCCGGGCCAGGGCGCTTTTAAAACAAGCAGGGGAAGGGAGCCAGCGCAGCGCTCCCTTCCACCTGCTGTACACCCCGGCCCTGCCACACAGTGTACAGCGATGCCATTCGTAGGAATGGCATCAACTCCTCCTCCTCACATACACTCTGCGCTGTGAGGAGGAGGAGATAGAGCGCAAGCGCCGGAAAACCCGGCCATCACTCGGGACACATCCCGGTGATGGCCGTGTATTACCCGGCCCCATAGACTTCTATGGGAGCCGGGCGGCCGGGTACCCGGCCGAAGATAGAGCATGTCCTATTTTTTGACGGCCGGTTTTCCCGGCCATCAAAAAATCGGTCGTGTGAATAGCCCCATTAGGGGTCTATTATTCCTAATGCAGCCGGGTGCCGGCCGATTTGTGAACGGCCGGCACCCGGGCGGGAAACCCTGCCGTGTGAATGAGGCCTAAGGCCTTATTCACACGACAGGGTCCGAGTGTCGGCCGTTTTTCCCGGCCGGTTTGCATCCGTTTTTTTCCCTGTCCGTTTTAAAATCAGATGAATTTCATTTAAATTTGTTGCCACACACAGCCCTCTGTAGATAATGCCACAGCCCCCCTGGTAGGTAATGCCACCCAGCCCCCTGTAGGTAATGCCACCCAAATCCCTGCAGGTAATGCCACCCAGCCCCCTGCAGGTAATGCCACCCAGCCCCCTGCAGGTAATACCACCCAGCCTCCTGCAGGTAATGCCACCCAGCCTCCTGCAGGTAAGGCCACCCAGCCCCCTGTAGGTAATGCCACTCAGCCCCCTGTGTGTAATGCTCCCCAGCCCCCCTGTTAGGTAATGCCACCCAGCCCCCTGCAGGTAATGCCACCCAGCCCCCTGCAGGTAATGCCACCCAGCTCCCTGCAGGTAATGCCACCCAGCCCCCTGCAGGTAATGCCACCCAGCCCCCTGCAGGTAATGCCACCCAGCCTCCTGCAGGTAATGCCACCCAGCCCCCAGCAGGTAATACCCCCAGCCCCCTGCAGGTAATGCCACCCAGCTCCCTGTATGTAATGCCACCAAGTCCCCTGTAGGTAATGCCACACAGCCCCCTGTAGGTTGCACCCTGCCCCCCCCCCCCAACCTTCCAGGAGAAGTCACTGACTTCAATGTCCATATATGGACAGTGTAGTCACTGACTTCTCCTGGAGAGGAATTCCCGGCCACAGGGTCGGGGATTCCGCTTCAGAAGTGAGTGACGTCACTGTGTCCGTATATGAACAGTTTTGTCACTCACTTCTACTGTAGCGGAATCCCCCAATCCCCGGCCAGGGATTGGGGATTCCGACTCCTACAGGGAGAAAAAAAAAGACCCTCCTCCTCCTTCTCACATGCACTCTGCACTGTGAGGAGGAGGAGGAGAGAGAGCGCGAGCGATGGAAGACACGGCCGTCATTCGGGACTCATTCCGGTGATGGCCGTGTATTACCCGGCTCCATAGACTTCTATGGGAGCCGGGTGGCCGGATAAACGGCCGAAAATAGGGCATGTCCCATTTTTTGACGGCCAGGTTTCCCGGGCCGTCAAAAAATCGGTCGTGTGAATAGCCCCATTGGGGGTCTATTGTTCCTACTGCAGCCATGTGACAGCCGATTAAGGGCTAAGGCTACATTCACATGAGCGTGACAGATTTACGCACTTAAAAAACGCGCGTAAATATGTTCATGTGCGTTTTATTATTACATCAGTGTGCTGTGCGAGTGGCATGTTTTTCACGCACTCGCAAAGCACTTTTTTTTTAAATGGAATTGATGCGCAAATCACGCAGCGCACACGGATGTGCGTCCGTGTGCTGTCCGTGGTTTTCACGCACCCATTGACTTCAATGGGCGCATAGGTCTGTGAAAACGCACCAATATAGCACATGCAGTGAGTTTCACGCAATGGACTCTCGCTGCGTGAAAACTCACGCATGTGTGATTAGCCCCATTTAATCAATGGTTCTGTGCGTTGTTTCAACGCACAGCAAATGGACAAGATTCACGTTCGTGTGAATGGGCCCTAAGAGACTTGCCACAGAAGTTCAAAGAGCAGTCCTAAATCACATGCAGACTTTGGGGGTAATTTACCAACCTTTCTACACTGGAAAAGTCACAAAGGGCACAAAAGTCACAATTTGTCCAAATTGTGACTTGCCCTTTTGCGCCATCCACGACACTTTTGTAGAAACGGGCGTGACCTCTGGGAAAGAGCGTGACCACCGCGGCTCAACAAATGTATTATAATTTACGCCAGGCTAATACCTAATACTAGTAACATAAGGACACGTTAAGCGTGTATGTCTGTATCTTTCCTGGTGTACACACTAACCGTAGGGAAAAAGTGATGTGAATGGGGCCTTATGTGTATTTACCCCAGGTCTCACTGTTCTCCTGCTGCTCATATATGCACCACACCATATATACTGTATTACTGTATATTGTTTACTAGCAATGTACCATATATACCCTGTCTTGGTATTTTTTTTTTAGTTTAACAAAAATCAGAAAATCGAGATTCAAATCGAAAATCGTCCATAGTGTTGAAAAAAAAAAAGGAGAGATTCTATTTTTTGGCAAAATCGCTCAGCCCTACAAGGAAGATAAAAGGGAAACCACTTCATACCAAAAATTGTGTATGGGGTCGCAGGTCCAAATTATGTGCCAAAATTCAGCATCTGGAGTATGGCTAGCACTCTGAGGAGAGCAACCTTCCCATCCTAAATATTCTAAGAGAAGTTAAATAGGATTGATTTTGTTATTTGCTTATGGGGATACATGAAGGTGTGATTCCAATAGATCAGACCAATCATCTGGTTGGATATTTGGTATAGGCAGTTTCCATCTAGCCTCCACCGGAAGGGGGGACGAGTTCACTATGGTCGATAGTAAGTATAGAGTGCAAACATGAGACCCTGTGGGCCCTGAGATTTAAGAATCTCTATCAGTGGAAATGAGGAGATAGTTCAGTTCCCACTTGGTGGAGAGGAGTCTGCAGGGCATGTTGAACCTGTAGATACCTATGGAAGTGAGTGCGTGGAATGTCATGTCGAGTTTGTAACTGAGAAAATGACAACAGAACATTTTGATCATATATATCGCCCACTGTCTGAACAGCCTGGGAGAGACATGATGGCAATGAGGGAAAAAAAATGATTATTCCACAAAGGCATTTCGGAGATATTCTCAGTATAGCCCGTTATATGTTTAGTTTGTCTCCAGACTGCACGAGCTAATTTGTGCAAGGGTAATAATGTAGTAGGGGGGCGTAAAGTTTTCATTTCAAGGGAACCCAGAGAACATTTGCTCCCTATGGCATACGTTAAGTGATGTTCCGAGTTCGGGAGATGTACTCCTGGCATGCAAGGGCTCAAGACCTGCCAAATAATATAAATAAAAATAGGGCAGTGCGGTGCCTGCCGATAATTTGTGGCTTTGGAGAGTCTATAGTTTCAGTTTGGGTCTATAGTTCGCCCATATAAAAGGGGAAAATAGGGAATTAACAGTTTTGAAGAAAGGTTTGGGAATAATTACTGGGCTGGGTTGTAATGCATAATGCAACTTTTTTCACAAAGTTTGCTGCTTCAGTTTTTATAGTGGAAATTTGCATTAAAAGGGTTTTCCCATGAGGGACATTTATGACGTATCAATAGGATACGTCATAAATGTCAGATAGATGCAGGTCCCACCAAGTCGGACCCGTATCCATATCTAGAACGGGGTCTCCTAAACCCAATTCTAGCTTTTTGTTCTCACGCTGACTCCCGGCCACTTCATGATTACATGATCGGGAGTTACGGAAACAGCATAACTCGCTGAGCTACGCTGTTTCCGTAACTTCCATGGTAGTGAATGGAAGTTACGGAATCAACGTAGCATGCAAGCTACGTTGTTTCCGTAGCTACTATTCAGTTCTTTGGGAGTTACGGAAACAGCGTAGCTCAGCGAGTTAGCTTGGTTCTGTTATCTATGTAGTTAGCTTGGTTCTGTTATCTATGTAGTAAGCTTGGTTCTGTTATCTATGTAGTAAGCTTGGTTCTGTTATCTATGTAGTAAGCTTGGTTCTGTTATCTATGTAGTAAGCTTGGTTCTGTTATCTATGTAGTAAGCTTGGTTCTGTTATCTGTGTTGTAAGCTTGGTTCTGTTATCTATGTAGTAAGCTTGGTTCTGTTATCTATGTAGTAAGCTTGGTTCTGTTATCTATGTAGTAAGCTTGGTTCTGTTATCTATGTAGTTAGCTTGGTTCTGTTATCTATGTAGTAAGCTTGGTTCTGTTATCTATGTAGTAAGCTTGGTTCTGTTATCTATGTAGTAAGCTTGGTTCTGTTATCTGTGTTGTAAGCTTGGTTCTGTTATATATGTCGTAAGCTTGGTTCTGTTTCCGTGTACCGTATTTTTCGGACTATAAGTCGCACCTGACCATAAGATGCACCCAGGTTTTAGACAACAGAAAATAGGAAAAAAATTATTTGTTAAAAAATAATTTATTCTGTTTCACCACATTCTGAGAGACAAATTTTTAAAATATTTTTTTTCATCGATTTGAGCGGTGCGAGGGCTTATTTTTTGCGGGACGAGCTGTAGTTTTATTGCCACCATTTTTTGGTACATACGATTTTTTTTTATTTCATATTTTAAGCACTAAGGTGACCAAAAAACTATTTTGATGTTTTAAATTTTTAAACTCACCCATTGCGAGTTAAATAATGGTATATTGTAATAGATCGGACTTTTACGGACACAGCGATACCAAATTATTTCATTTTTTTACATTGTGCTTGGGGAAAAATGGGAAAAGGTGTTTTTTTGAACATTTAATATAATTTTTTTTTAAACTCCTGAAAATTTATCTAACATTTTATTTATTTTTTACACATTTTATTAGTTCCCCTAGGGGAGTTGAACCAGCGGCCACTTGGTTACATGTGAAGTTACTGAAACAGCGTAACTACGCTGTTTCCCTAACTCCCATAGTAGTGAATGGCAGTTACGGTAGCAGCGTAGCATGCGAGCTACGCTGTTTCCGTAACTACTGTTCAGTTCTATGTGAGTTACGGAAACAGCGTAGTTCCGCGCGTTACGCTGTTTCAGTAACTCCACATGTAACCAAGTGGCCGGGAGAGCACAGAAAGCTAGAACAGGGTTTAGGGGGCCCCGTTCTAGAGATAGGTGCGGTCCCAAAGGTGGGACCTGCATCTATCTGACATTTATGACTTATCCTGTGGATATGTCATAAATGTCCTTCATAGAAAAACCCCTATAAATGCCGCGGTCGCTATTGACCACGGCATTTAACCAGTTAAAGGGGTTTGCCATAAAACACATTTATCCCCTATCCACAGGATAGGGGCTACATGTGAGATTGCTGGGGGTCCGACCGCTGGGACCCCCAGCGATCAGGAGAACACGCTACGTGAGAAGCCTGAACTTCCGGGTTCTGTGTCCGGCTTATCTGTTCCGCAGCTCCATAGAGATCAATGGAGAGCCGCTCGCGCATGCACAGAAGAATCCCATTGATATCTATGAAACTGACGGACACAGAACGTGGAAGTCACAGCTTCTCGTGCAGTGGTTTTGGTAACTTTCGGTCCCCGTTCTCCTTATCAATCACACATGTATTCCCTATCCTGTGAATAGGGGATACATGTGTTTTATGGCACAACCCCTTTAAACTCCCAGGAACAGCGAAATTGCTGTTCATGGCCGTTATAGCAGCGTGTCAGAAGCTGACACCTGCAGTGTATGGAGTGGGATCAGCGCGCTTCATACATCACACCCCTCCAGCTCCATGATATGCCGGCACGTCATGGGTCGGGAAGGGGTTAAGTAATGAAGCGGTCATGGTGAGGCCGGGTCCTTTTACTGTGGACTATAAGACGCAGGGACTTTTTAGCAAGATTTATTGCTAAAAACTGTGTCTTATTGTCAGAAAAATACGGTATATATTTTTTATCTCAATGTATTAAAGGAGTTACATAGACAGAAAGGCATGATAACACAGTAGGCCTCCACACAATGGATAGGCCCATTAAAGACATATAAATATGTGTTACTAGGATCAGCGTTAACAATACTGTACAGTAAACTTTAAACATGAACATTAGTAATGTACGGTGCTTAACCCCTTCCCGACATTTGATGTATGGGTACGCCGTGGAAAGCTAGTGGTTCTCGCATTTTGCCGTATCCAAACGCCAAATGCATGGCCACAGCTCAGAATCTGAGCCGGTGCCATCATCGCCGGATGTCAGCGGTGTATTACAGCTGGCATCCCACTGTATAATACTGGCCTCCCGGTCTGCCTAGCACGGAAGCCGTTCAGGACCTGCCCGGCGGCGGAGCCTGAACGGCTTCCGTAGCCGCTGGCAATATGGCGCTGGCTCAGGAGCTGAGCAGGCGTCATCAGCAGTGGATGTTAGCTGTATGTTACAGCTGACATCCACCTGTAACGGCAGGAACCGGAGCTAGCTCCGATCCCTGCCATTAACCCCTTAGATGCAGCGATCAAAAGCGATCGCTGAATCTTAGCGGTTGCTAGCAGATCGTCAGCCCTGACATGCAATCAGGGCTGCCGACTGCTGCTATGGCAACAGGAGACACAATGGCCTCCTGCTCTGCCATTACGGGAGCCGACTAGGCCCCGCCGGGGGGCGGAGTCTAATCGGCTTGCTGTCAGTGAATAACAGATCTAATACATTGCGTAGGTAGAAAAAAAAAAAAACAGAAAGTTGGACCGTCAAGTCCCCTAGTGGGACTTGGAAAAAAAGTGTAAAAAAAAAAGTGAAAAATATAAAACTTTGAAAACATAATGAAAGTTTTAAGTAATAAAATAAAACAGAATCACCCTGTTCCCTTATCAAGTTCTTTATTATTGAAAAAACTAAATAAACCATACATATTTGGTATCGCCGCGACCGTAACGACCTGAGGTATCAAAATATATTATTTATTGCACGCGGTGAACAGCGTAGAAAAAAAACGTAAAAAACTATACCAGAATTTCTGGCTTTTGGTCACTTTGTCCTACAAATATTGGAGTAAAAAGTGATCAAAAAGTCACACGTATCCAAAAATGGTACCTATAAAAACTATAGCTCGTGTCGTAAAAAACAAGCCCTCATACAGCTCAGTCGATGAAAAAGTTATGTTTCTCACAACTTGGCGACAGAAAAAATACATTACGTTTACAAAAGTAATTTTATTGTGCAAAACGTTGTAAAACATAAAAAAGTGCTATAAATTAAGTATCGCCGGAATCTGACTGGCAGAATAAAGTTAACGTGTAATTTATAACGCATGGTGAATGCTGTATAAAACAAACTAAAAAAACTATGCCAGAATTGCGGTTTTTTTGGTTACCTGGCCTCCCAACAAATAGGATACAAAGTGATCAAAAAGTCGCATATACCTCAAAATGGTACCAATAATAACTACAGCTCGTCCCGCAAAAAAACAGCCCTCATACCACTACGTCTATGAAAAAATAAAATTAGTTAAGGCTCCAATATGTCAGTAATTAAAAAATATGCAATTTTGCAGGTCCGAGGGGAACATTTCTTCTGTTTCAAAAGGCGATTTATCAAGGCCCTAAAATTAGGGAACCAGCAAGGGTAGGGCCCTAACATATCCGCTGGAAGCGACGGTGCCCGTATTATACCAGGACAACACTTTCCTAACAAAATTCCCCAAATTGCAAAGGTGCGGAGTGTGGACCAAAAGGGGGATAAGGAAGGACATTTATTAGTGCGACACTGGCCTGTGCAGAAGGGATTGCTCCACAGCGTAACACACATCCATGGATTATTTTATTGTTTTTTTTACCCCATTATTATACCACCTAACTATGCCCCTGATATACTCTGCCCAGCTTACATGTACCCCCACGTTATAAACGTAAACACCAGCAATACCCAAAAAAACTACTACCAAGTAAAATCCGCCCTCCAAAAGCCAAATGGCGCTGCCTCCCCTCTGAACCCTACAGCGTGCCCAAACAGCAGTTTACTTCCACATATATGGCACTGCCATACCCGGAAGAACCCTTTTAACAATTTTTGGGGTGTGTGTCTCCAGTGGCACAAGCTGGGCACGACATATTTGCCACTGAAATGGCATATCTAGGGGAAAATATAAACTTTTAATTTGCACCATCCGCAGCGAATTCATTTATGGAAAAGACCTGTGGATTTAAATGCTCTCTACACCCCTTAATAAATGCCTTGAGTTGTGTAGTTTCCAAAATGCGGTCACTTTCTTTTTATTATTTCACATCTGAGTCCTGCAATTGTGAACCAATACTTTGTAGATCGCCAATTTAGGCCTCAATTTTACATGGTACTCTTTCAATTCTGAGCCCTGTCAAATGTCCAGGCAAAAGATTAGGGTCACATTTAGGGTGTTTATAAAACCAGGAAACACTGCATAATAATTAGAGAGCTGTCTTGTTATGGTGGCACAAGCTGGGGAAACACATATTGGCATATCTATGGAAAAGATCCCATTTTCACTCTGCAACATCGAGTGCACACTAATTTCTACAAAACACCTGCGGGGTTAACATGCTAACTACACCCCTAGGTGAATGCATTGAGGGGTGTAGTTTCCAAAATGTGGTCACTTCTGGGGGGTTTCCATTGTTTTGGTCCCACAGGCGCCCAGAAACCAATCCAGCAAAATCTGCACTCCAAAAGCCAAATGGCGCTCCTTCCCTTCTGAGCCCTGCCGTGTGCCCAAACAGCAGTTTATGACCACATATGGGGTATTGCCGTACTCTGGAGAAATTGCTTTACAAATGTTGTGGTTCTTTTTTTCCTTTTATTTGTTGAAAAAAATGAAAAAATTTGAGTTAAAGCTATGTCTTATTGAAGAAAAAGGATTGTTTTGTATTTTCACTGCCCAATTCTAATAAATTCTATGAAACACCTATGGGGTCAAAATGCTCACTACACCCCTAGATGAATTCCTCAAGGGGTGTAGTTTCCTAAATGGAGTCACGTTTTGGGCGTTTTCATTGTTTTGTCCCCTCGGGTGATTTGCAAATGTGACATGGCCTCCGCAAACCATTCCTGCTATATGTGATCTCCAAAAGCCAAATAGCGCCCTTTCCCTTCTAAGCCCTGTCGTGTTTCCAAACAGCCATTTATGACCACATGTGGAGTATTGTTTTACTCAGGAGAGATTGCTTTACAAATTTTGTGGTGCTTTTTCTCCTTCAGTCTTTGTGGAAATGAGAAAAAATTAGCTAAACCTACATTTTCTTTGAAAAAATTTAGATTTTCATTTTCAGGGCCTACATCCAATAATTTCTGCAGAAAACCTGTGGGGTAAAAATGCTCACTATACCCCTAGGATTATTTCCTTGAGGTGTGTAGTTTCCCAAATGGGGTCACTTTTGGGGGATTTCCACTGTTTTGGCACCGCAAGAGACATGGTGCCTAAAATATATTCTAATAAAAATAAGGCCCCAAAATCCAGTAGGTGCTCCTTTGCTTCTGAGGCTGGTGCTTCAGTCCAGTAGCACGCTAGGGCCACATGTGGGATATTTCCTAAAACTGCAGAACCTGGGCAATAAATATTGAGTTGCATTTCTCTGGTAAAACTTTCTGTGTTACAAAAAACAATGGATTAAAAATAAATTTCTGGGGGGCGTGGCCAGCTGCTGATGTGAGAGGACGTGTGTGGCGATAGCTCCGGGCCAGCATCCTGTCTAAAATCCTCCTGACGGTGCTGTAATCCTTGAAATCGGCCAAAATTCCTTACCTGCTGCGTCGGAAGGGAAGGACATCTTCCAGGAAAAAGATGAGCCCGCCTAAAGCGATGGACGCGGCGGAAAAGCTGAAATCATATGCCCCCGTGGTGATCCAAGATGGCGCCGGCGGGAGTTCTGCTGCGCAGGCCGCGGCTGTGGCTGAGACATCAACCCCTGCTCCCTCGGAACAGGATGCAGGAATCACGCTGCAGGAGGCATCGGATAAGCTGCTGACAGCCATCCTCGAGACACATACGACACTAACGGCTAAGATCGATGAGGTGAGAGTGGACGTGGGCCTATTGAGGCAGGATCTGCAAAATGTGCGGTAGAGAGTCAAGGAGACGGAGGGCAGGATTTCAACCTTGGAAGACCTTGCTGCTAACATGCCGGCGACTATTCAAGATCTGCACCGTAAAGTTGATCTGTGGCGCCAGAAAGCCGACGATTTAGAAAACAGATCGCGTCGCAATAATCTCCGCATTGTGGGATTGCCGGAGAGGGCAGAGGCCTGGAGAATTTGTGGAAAAATGGCTGAGGGAGATCTTTCCAGCTGCCTCCTTCTCATTGGCGTATGTGGTTGAAAGGGCGCACAGGGTTCCAGCATGGTTACCAGTTCCGGGTGCTCGGATGTTGAATTGCAAAGATCGGGACACGGTTCTGCTGGAAGCTCGGAAGGCCGGCGGGATTCGATTTGAAAATGCCTCTGTGTCCATATATCCGGACTTTTCTCCTGATTTGCAGCGACAGAGGGCGTCATATGTCCCTATCAAGCGCCGACTCCGGGACCTGCAGATTCCATATTCGATGGCCTATCCGGCTAGATTGCGGGTTGTGGATGGAGATCGAGCAATATTTTTTACGGATCCAACTGAGGCGGAAGAATGGCTTACGAGAAAGCATAGGCGATCTCCTCGACGCTGATCGCTGTGGCTGTGCAGGCTGGGAGGTTATTGCCGATATATGGAACTCATGGATACCCCATATTGCTTGTATTACAGAAGTTCCAGTTGAAAGTATCCTTATATGATAATGATGTGAAGTTGTAACATGTTATCTACAAGCTGCTATGTGGGGCATAAGGTCTGTGTTATAAGCTGGGAAGTTTAGTCCTCATAATCTTTTCCTTATGTGTTCTGAATAAGAGAGATGGGGGACCTTTAATACGAGTCGGGTTTTAAAATGTTTTATAATATCTGGTGGATGGGATGCTGGTCGGGAGAAACGCTATACCTATACAGATAGTGTATTTGCGGCTGAAATACGCTAGCCGTAGAAACTACCCCCTAGAGTATTGGCTGCAAAGGTTTGCTCCTGTTGAGCAATGTACACTACCGTTCAAAAGTTTTTTTCAATGAAGATAACATTAAATTAATCAGAAATACACTCTATGCATTGTTAATGTGCTAAATGACTATTCTAGCTGCAAACGTCTGGTTTTTAATGCAATATCTACATAGGTGTATAGAGGCCCATTTCCAGCAACCATCACTCCAGTGTTCTAATGGTACATTGTGTTTGCTAACTGTGTTAGAAGGCTAATGGATGATTAGAAAACACTTGAAAAGCCTTGTGCAATTATGTCAGCACCGCTGTAAACAGTTTTGCTGTTTAGAAGAGCTATAAAACTGACCTTCCTTTGAGCTAGTTGAGAATCTGGAGCATTACATTTGTGGGTTTGATTAAACCATTGGAGTCTCTAATTTGAGAAATAGACGCCTCACAGGTCCTCAACTGGCAGCTTCATTAAATAGTACCCGCAAAATGCCAGTGTCAACGTCTACAGTGAAGAGGCGACTCCGGGATGCTGGCCTTCAGGGCAGAGTGGCAAAGAAAAAGCCATATTTGAGACTGGCTAATAAAAGGAAAAGATTAATATGGGCAAAAGCACACAGACATTGGACAGAGGAAGATTGGAAAAAAGTGTTATGGACAGACGAATCGAAGTTTGAGGTGTTTGGATCACACAGAAGAACATTTGTGAGACGCAGAAATACTGAAAAAATTTTGGAAGAGTGCCTGACGCCATCTGTCATGCATGGTGGAAGTAATGTGATGATCTGGGGTTGCTTTGGTGCTGGTAAAGTGGGAGATTTGTACAATTTAAAAGGGATTTTGAATAAGAAGTCTATCACTCCATTTTGCAACGCCATGCCATACCCTGTGGACAGCGCTTGATTGGAGCCAATTTCATCCTACAACAGGACAATGACCCAAAGCACACCTCCAAATTATGCAAGAACTATTTAGGGAAGAAGCAGGCAGCCGGTATTCTATCTGTAATGGAGTGGCCAGCGCAGTCACCAGATCTCAACCCCATAGAGCTGTTGTGGGAGCAGCTTGACCGTATGGTACGCAAGAAGTGCCCATCAAGCCAATCCAACTTGTGGGAGAGGCTTCTGGAAGCATGGGGTGAAATTTCTCCTGATTACCTCAGCAAATTAAGAGCTAGAATGCCAAAGGTCTGCAATGCTGTAATTGCTGCAAATGGAGCATTCTTTGACGAAAGCAAAGTTTGAAGGAGAAAATTATTATTTCAAATAAAAATCATTATTTCTAACCTTGTCAATGTCTTGACTATTTTCTAGTCATTTTGCAACTCATTTGATAAATATAAGTGTGAGTTTTCATGGAAAACACAAAATTGTCTGGGTGACCCCAAACGTTTGAACGGTAGTGTATGTTATTGATTTTGTTAAGAAGGATACTGAGTCAACTCACATTACCGCAGAAATTAGCATAAATATTGTACACCTACGAGACATAGTGGGAACTGCAGACGGGTTCGGGACAATTGTCACTCAGGGGCTTGTGGGTAGGATCCTGGGCTACGGCGCTTCAATATGTGTTAACAGTACGAAATGGCAGGATTACGGTTAATGTCCTGGAATGTCCGGGGAATGGGGTCTCCTGAAAAGAGGCATATGATATTCGCTGCTGTGCGGAGACAGCGTCCACATTTAACGTGTCTACAGGAAACACACATGACACCTGATACTGTGAGGAGTTTGAGTAAGCCCTGGGTGCAGTGGGTGGGACATGCCTCACACACCTCGTACTCTAGAGGGGTGGCCATCTTAGTGCATGTGGAGCGCCGTTGGAAATTGCTACAATCCAAAATGGACCCTGAGGGGCGGTACATTTTTCTACATGCGGTTCTTGATGAATGTCCATATGTGATCTTGGGGGTGTATAATCCTCCACCAGCCTCACTGGCAATAATCCAGGAAGCCGTCCGATTTGTGTCAGCATGCCCGGGTGATTATGATGGGGGATCTTAACTTGGCTATGGACCCTGGTATAGATAGATTTCAGGGGAATGGGAGTAGAGGTCCTGGAAGCCCCTCTCAGTTAAAGAGGCTCTGTCACCAGATTTTGCAACCCCTATCTGCTATTGCAGCAGATCGGCGCTGCAATGTAGATTACAGTAACATTTTTATTTTTTAAAAACTAGCATTTTTGGCCAAGTTATGACCATTTTTGTAGTTATACAAATGAGGCTTGCAAAAGTCCAAGTGGGTGTGTTTAAAAGTAAAAGTCCAAGTGGGCGTGTATTATGTGCGTACATCGGGGCGTTTAAACTACTTTTACTAGCTGGGCGTTCTGAAGAGAAGTATCATCCACTTCTCTTCAGAACGCCCAGCTTCTGCCAGATCACGCTGTGACGTCACTCACAGGTCCTGCATCGTGTCAGACGAGCGAGGACACATCGGCACCAGAGGCTTCAGTTGATTCTGCAGCAGCATCGGCATTAGCAGGTAAGTCCATGTAGCTACTTACCTGCAAACGCTGATGCTGCTGCAGAATCAACTGAAGCCTCTGGTGCCGATGTGTCCTCGCTCGTCTGACACGATGCAGGACCTGTGAGTGACGTCACAGCGTGATCTGGCAGAAGCTGGGCGTTCTGTAGAGAAGTGGATGATACTTCTCTTCAGAACGCCCAGCTAGTAAAAGTAGTTTAAACGCCCCGATGTACGCACATAATACACGCCCACTTGGACTTTTACTTTTAAACACACCCACTTGGACTTTTGCAAGCCTCATTTGCATAACTACAAAAATGGTCATAACTTGGCCAAAAATGCTCGTTTTTTAAAAATAAAAACGTTACTGTAATCTACATTGCAGCGCCTATCTGCTGCAATAGCAGATAGGGGTTGCAAAATCTGGTGACAGAGCCTCTTTAAGTCTCCTTGTAAAGGAAATGGGATGGATTGATCTGTGGAGAGCGACACACAGAGGGATCAGAGAGTACACATGCCACACCCCACAATACAATGCGCTGTCCAGAATTGATTATATATTTGGTTCGCCTGCGGTTTTCCAGGAGGTAGATTCTGTGGATCACTTACCGAGGGGGATCTCGGATCACAGCCCGATCTTACTAACATTGAAAAGGCCACAGGCAGGCAGAAGGGGTATGGGTAAAATACACCCGTTTTGGCTTCAGTTCATTCAGCAAAACGATCGTATACCGGACCAGCTATCAATCTTTATAGAAGCACATGCTCAGATGGAAAATCGGTCGCTGGTGTGGGATACCCTCAAGGCTTATTTGAGGGGATGTCTCCGATCCTCCATATCCTATGTAAAACGAGCTTCCGCCCTTCAGGAGGAGGACTTAGCATATAAATGTTCACAGGCGGAAGGGGCATTTGTTCAGGATCCCACACCGGCTAACCGGAATGACTGGCTGGATTTGGGTAGACAGTATCTACAGGTCTTGAGGGATAAGACTTTGCGTAGTCTATTCTTTAGCAAACAATCTCATTTTGAATTGGGCAATCAATCGGGTAAAATTCTTGCTCATATGGTTCGGAACAGTTCTAGATCCCCACGGTGATGGGTATAGTGGGGCCTGGCGATAGAACCTACACCTCCTCGAGGGATGTTCTTGAGCAATTCACACAGTTTTATGATCAGCTGTATGCTTCAAAAGTTGATTATGGGATGGATGAGATGGAGAAGTATTTGGATGGAATATCGTTTCCTACATTGACAGCCGAGCGGGTGGCAATGCTTGATGCTCCATTTACGGTAGACGAGATTTTGGAGGGGATGGCGTCTATGGCTAAGGGGAAAGCCTCAGGGCCGGATGGTGTCCCCCTTGAGGTATATCTACAGTATGGGGAGCTGCTGGCCCCCCAATTGCTGGCCCTGTTTGAACATAGCTATCGGAGCTCTGCTCTTCCGGAATCCATGTGTGACGCCACCATAATTGTATAGCTGAAACCAGGCAAAAATCCAGATGAATGTGGTTCATATAGACCGATCTCATTGCTGACAGTGGATTACAAAATCTTGACTAAGATGCTAGCTAATAGGTTATGCAATGTGATAAAGGAGATCATCCATACAGATCAGTGTGGTTTTATACCCGGCAAAACTACCTCAGAGAATATTAGACGGGTACAGGTGGTGACGCAGATTGGTTGGGAGGAGCAGCAGGACTGGGCTGTGGCATCTCTGGATACGGCAAAGGCATTTGACTCGGTAGAATGGCCTTATCTGCTGGCAGTGCTGCGAAGATTTGGGTTTGGGGATGGATTCATTAATTGGGTCTCCTTGCTGTATAAATCTCCACGAGCGCAGGTGTTGGAGAATGGGGCCCTGTCCCCTTCCTTTGGCCTCCATAGGGGCACGAGGCAGGGGTGTCCACTTTCGCCACTTCTCTTCACATTGGCCATTGAACCACTGGCTCTTAACATCAGGAGGGATCCCGCATATATGGGAATTAGAATAGGGGACAGAGAGGACCGGATAGAGTTATATGCGGATGACATAGCGTTGTTTATGGCGAACCCCAACGCCACCCTTCCTAGGGCCATATCCCTCATTAACGTTTTTGGAAGG